>NW_022589950.1:42728-49545 GCF_004348235.1 Phoca vitulina
CCCCCCAGGCCCAGCTCTGGGCACAGACCCGCCCCCCAGTCCAGCTCTGGGCACAGACCCGCCCCCCAGTCCAGCTCTGGGCATGGAGGATGGTCCTCCTCTGTGTCCTGAGGCCTGCCGTTTGGGTGCCCTTCCAGGCCTCAGAGGGCCTGGTCTGGCTGTGGGAAAGGGGCGCTCAGTGAACCCCTAGGAAGGCCCCTAAAACCGGCCTTGGGCGCATCCTTCACTCACGAGGGCTGCTTCGCCCACTGGGGCACGACGCTGAGCCCTAGTGTTCAACCCAGAACGGAAGGGCCGTTTGGCTGGGCCCGTGGGCAGGGCTGTGACGGAGGGCTTGGGGGAGCCGGGAGGCCGGCGCAGGGGCGCGCGCACGGAGCGCAGAGGCCGCGGCGTCCACGGCTCGGCTCGTAGAGACCCCGCCCACTCGCCGCAGAGCACACGGTCCGCGCGGGCGCCCTTGTGCGCGCACCCTCCTCGAGCGCGAGCCTGCGGTGCCCTCGCGGCCCGGGACAAGCCCGCGGGCAGCGCTCCCAAGGCGTGTGCGCGGGCGCGCGTGGCGGGGTGTGCGCGTGTGCGCGTGTGCGCGTGCGCGCCCGCGGGCGGTCTCTCACCTGCGCGCCGGCCCGGGCGGCTGGGAAACGCGGGCGTCTGAACAGTCGGGGCCTTCGGGGCTGGGAGAGCGGGGAAGCCGGGGAGACTGTGGCCGCCCGGGGGCTCAGAAGCGGCAGGTTCTGCTTCAGCCAAAAGCACTTAAGACACTTGGGTTAAAAATAGGCTGGATTTGCTGCCAGAAGGTGGC
The DNA here is from genome assembly GCF_004348235.1 of Phoca vitulina. Classification (NCBI taxonomy): domain Eukaryota; kingdom Metazoa; phylum Chordata; class Mammalia; order Carnivora; family Phocidae; genus Phoca; species Phoca vitulina. The sequence goes on from NW_022589950.1 coordinate 43,528, forward strand.
AGGAGAGGAAGCTCTTTGCGACTCCCTCTTCTGCCCCAAACACCTGCAGGCCCTGCGGGAGCCCAGCCCCAGCCCTGTCTGCGGGCGCCGGGCCGCGACCCCAGCTTCTCGCCTTTATTAGCTTATGAAGCTGTACTTTAAAAACCTGTGTCGTGGTTCCTCTAGGATTACAGAATGCATCTTTAACTTACACCACTTTGCTTCTAGTATAAGCACCTTACTTCTATTTCCCACCCGCCAGCCTTCCCGCACTGGATTGCTACACATCGGATGAGTCCACACACGTTATTTTTGCTTGAATCCCTCAACTATCACTTAAAGAGAATTTTGTTTTATTTTATTTTAAAGAGTTTATTTATTTATTTGAAAGAGAGATAGAACAAGCAGGGGGAGCAGCAGAAGGAGAGGGAGAAGCAGGCTCCCTGCTGAGCGGGGAGCCCGACGCGGGGCTGGATCCCAGGACCCAGAGGCCACACAGGCGTCCCAGAATTTATTTTATTTTAAGTAGGCTCCACATCCAACGTGGGGCTCAAACTCACCACCCCAAGACAAGAGTTGCATGCTCCACTGACTGAGCCAGCCAGGCCCCTCTTTTTTTTTTTTTTTTTTTAAGATTTATGTATTTATTTGACAGAGAGGGAAGTAGGGAGGGAGAGAGAGCATGAGCTGGGGTAGGCTGAGCAGGGAGCCCAACCCCACCGGGGTCTCTATCTCAGGACCCTGAGATCATAACCTAAGCAGAAACCAAAAGTCAGACACTTAACCAACTGAGCCACTTATTTAAGATAAGAAAAAAGTCTTTTATATTTAGCCACATATTTACCATTTCTGGTGCTCTTTGTTCCTTTGTATAGATGGAGAGTTCCATCTGGTATCATTTTTCTTCTGCTTGAAGGACTTAAATTTTTTCTCATAGTGCAGACCTGCTGGTGGCCAGATTTTGAATGTCTGAACGAATCTTTACTTCATCTTCAATTTTGAAAGATATCTCCCCTGAATTCTACGTTGACAGTGTTTATCTTTTAGTGCTATAAATTCACTGGTCCACTGTCTTCTGGCTTCTGCTGTTTTTGTTTTGTTTTTATTATTTTTAAAGATTTTATTTATAACTAATCTCTAGGGGTACCTGGATGGCTCAGACTGTTGGGCATCTGCCTTCGGCCCAGGGTCCTGAGATCGAGTCCCGCATCCAGCCCTGCTCAGCGGGGAGCCTGCTTCTCCCACTCCCCCTGCTTGTGCTCTCTCTCTGTCAAATAAATAAATACAATCTTTTTTTAAAATAAATAAAATCTTAAAAGAAAAAGATAACTAATCTCTACACCCAACGAGGGGTTTGAACTCACGACCCCAAGATCAAGGGTCTCAGCCTCCATCCGCTGAGCCAGCCAGGTGCCCCTGGGTTTTCATTGTTTCTGATGAGAAGTCTGCTTCTCCTTTTCCTCTTTATATAATATGTTGTTTCCTTCCAGCTCCTCCTAAGATTCTCTCCTTATCACCACTGCTCAGCAGTGCCTAAGGCAGATTATGATGTGTCTTCATGTGGTTTTCTTCATGTTTCTCATGCTTAAGATCTGTGGGGCTTCTTGGATATATGAGTTTATAGTTTTCATCAAAATTGGAAAATCTTTTGGCCATTACTTCTTCAAATATTTTCCTGTCAGCCCTCTCCCCATATTTCTGGGTCTCCAAACAGATATTCCACAGCTCACTGATTTTTCCTTCTCCTTCTCCCTCTTCCTCCTCCCCTTCCTCCCTTCCCCTCTCCCTGCTTTTTCTCCTCCTTCTCGTTCTTGGCTTTTCCTGTGTTTCATTTTAGATAGTTTCTATTGCTAAGTCTTCAAGTTCACCAATCTTTTCTCTGCAGTGTCTAATCTGCTTTTAATTCCATCCAGTACACTTTCTATCTCGGACCTTGTAGTGCTCATCTCCAGAAGTTCAGTTGGGGTCTCATCTTGTTGCACATCTATCCTTATCATGCCCATGTGTTTCTTTAACTTCTTGAACATATAGAATATACTTAATAATAGCTATTTTAGGGCGCCTGGGTGGCTCAGTTGGTTAAGCAACTGCCTTCGGCTCAGGTCATGATTCTGGAGTCCCGGGATCGAGTCCCACATCAGGCTCCCTGCTCAGCGGGGGGTCTGCTTCTCCCTCTGACCCTTCCCCTCTCATGCTCTCTGTCTCCCATTCTCTCTCTCAGATAAATAAATAAAATCTTTAAAAAAAAATAATAATAATAGCTATTTTATTTTTAAAAAAAATTTTTTAAGATTTATTTATTTATTTGACAAAATAAGAGAGAGCACAAGCAGGGGAAGCAGCAGGCAGAGGGAGAAGCAGACTCTCCACTGAGTGGGAAGCCTGATGCGGGGCTCAATCCCAGGACCCTGGGCCGAAGGCAGATGCCCAACAGACTGAGCCACACAGGTGCCCCAATAATAGCTATTTTATTTATTTATTTATTTATTTTTAAGATTTTATTTATTTATTTGGCAGAGAGAGGCACAGTGAGAGAGGGAACATAAGCAGGGGGAGCAGGAGAGGGAGAAGCAGGCTTCCCGCTGAGCAGGGAGCCCGATGCGGGGCTCGATCCCAGGACCCTGGGATCATGACCTGAGCCGAAGGCAGATGCCTAACAGCTGAGCCACCCAGGCGCCCGTATTTTATTTATTTTTTTAAGATTTTATTTATTTATTTATCTGAGAGAGAGAGAGGGAGAGAGAACACAAGGGCTGGGGAGGGGCAGAGGGAGAAGCAGGCTCCCCACTGAGCAGGGAACCCGATGCGGGACTCCATCCCAGGACCCTGGGATCATGACCTGAGCCCAAGGCAGACGCTTCACCGACGACAGCCACCCAATAACAGCTATTTCAAAGGGGTCTTTCCATTCTGGCTGATGGGAACACAAAGTATTCCCGGCCCTGTCTGAGCTGAAGATTGTCCCCTTCTTGCCTCTGGTTCTTCCCCTACTTGCAAGGACTTCCCAGCAGCGGCTGGGGCCCTGGGGAGGTCCCTCTGCAGACCCCCAGAGCCCTCTCTGGGCAGCTTGCCCCTTTCCAGGGCTCTGGCTGCACACTGCCCACCTTGACCCCCCAGGACCCCCACTCCCTCTCCTCCAGCTGGGAGGTCCCTGGGCTCAGCCAGCCTGAATTTCTCTCCAGCAGTAAGTGTGGGCAATTTTAGGGCCCGCTTCATTTATTTCTTCTCTCTCCGGGATCACTGTCCAGCTCCGCCTCTTGTCCAACGTCTGAACATCACTGCTTCTTACAGTCTGTCTGGGTTTTCAGTTGTTTGATGCAAGAGGGTAGAGGGAGGGTCGTCCCTGTTTCTCCAATATGGCCAGAATCAGAGTCCACGGATGATTTCAGAAGAGACCTTCTTCCAAATAGGACTTTGTCTTTCAAAAAGACCTGCTGGATTAAACCATGAGGGGGCGCCTGGCTGGCTCAGTCTCCGGAGCGCGCTACTCTTAACCTCAGGGTCCTGAGCTCAAGCCCCACGTTGGCTGTGGAACCTACTGTAAAAAAGAAAGAAAGGAAAAAGAAAAAAGAAGACAAAAAGACCTGCTGGGTCTTCTTCAGTCTCTTAACCCTTTCTTGGCACAACACATGAGCACAAACCCCCAAGTCTGTCTGGACTACCCCTCTATGGAAAAACAGGAGCTTTATGTGGCCACGTACATGCCACTTCTTTTAATTGTATATAATTAATCGTATCACAGTAATACCTTACATAGTTTAAAAGGCCGAATGGCGGAGAGAACGTCAAGCACCTTCATTCTGACCTCAGTCTGTACTTTCTCACTGACTACCTTCTTCTTTCCAGCTTCTCTCTTAACTCAGGTGAAAGACCCAGCGGGCAGAGCGTCCGTGATGGGGACCCGAACCACCCTCACGCAGAAAGGACTGCCCTGATGCCATGTGATTGACCCCAAAACAGGGATCGACTTGACCTTTCCTGCCCACCTGCATGTACCCCCCAACCTTTGCCCCACATTTTCCTTGTATAAACCTACAAGTATTACAGTGATTTGGAGACAGTCTTTGACTCACCAGTCACTGTTTTCCCGGTGCTGGCCTCACCAAAACAAACTCCTTTCTGTCGTCACCGCTGCTCGTCCCTCTGCCTTTGGATTTTGTCAGGGGGAGTGGCCGGACCCGGTCTGTGCTCGGACACCCCTGCGCCCCTGCGGCCCAGCTGCAATGGGACAGTGAGAGCCGCTGCCGCACCCCTCCGCAGTTCCCAGAGGCAGCCCCCCTCCAAACTTCTGGTCGTGTCCTCTGATGTTTACCTTCATATTTCTAAATGGTCTTATTTTAGCCGGTACTGCTGCTGTTTCTATTCTTTCCTTTTCTTTTTCTAATTTTAGACTTCCAAGAGAAATAGATTGACTTCCTCTCAGGGAAGGTGAGGATTTAGTTCTCTGTGCCCTAGGCCTCAGCGCATGAACACACACACCCTTAGCCTCTGCCTTCCCAATATATTTAAATCCAAAATTTTGGTTAAATCAATATTTAGCATTAAATCGTTATGAAACTGTGACAATTATTCATAATTGAGCCATGTTGTATGCTATGATCCATTCTATTTCTTCACTTTTCCATTTCCATTGTAGTTAATAATTATCTGGAAAGACCAACAACCCAATAAAGAAACGGCCAAAGAACACAAACATTTCCCAGAGGGCGCCTGGGTGGCTCAGTCCTTGGGCGTCTGCCTTCGGCTCAGGTCATGATCCCCGGGTCCTGGGATCGAGCCCCACACTGGGCTCCCTGCTCTGGGGGAAGCCTGCTTCTCCCTCTCCCACTCCCCCTGCTTGTGTTCCCTCTCTCGCTGTCTCTCTCTGTCAAATAAATAAATAAAATATTTTTAAAAATAAAAATTAAAAAATAAACATTTCACAGAAAAGAAATGCAAATGGCTCTTAAATTTTTAAAAAGATGCTCAATCTCACACATAAGAGAAATGAAAATTAAAACTACATCGAGATGGCATTTCTCATTTATCCGCTTGGCGAAAATCCAGACGTTTACAATACAGTCTGTTACAGGGCTTCAGGGACAGGCGCTGTCGGCCTTGCCAGCGGGAGAGGCCCGGAGCCGTGAGCCACGATGACAAAGGCCAGTGTCCCCGGGCGGCGTCCGCACGCACCGGACGAGGGCGCACGTGCGCGGTGAGGCGCGGTGGCGGCGGCGCGCTGGGAGAAAGCCGAGGTCTTCCCCTGGACGGCTGGTCAACAGGCTGCTTGACGTCCTGGTGGCGAAACGCGAGGCCACCAGACGAAGGAAAGCGCAGCTCTCCATGGAAAGACCTCCAGGTTCCATTGTCAAGTGGACACAGCAAGGTGCAGGACACAAGAAAAGGGGCACCTGGCTGGCTCAGTAGGAACAGTGAGCGACTCTTGATCTTGGGGTCGTGAGTTCGAGCCCCACGATGGGTATAGAGATTAGTAAAAAAAAAAAAAAGAAAGAAAGGAAAGCAAGACAGAGAAGATAGCATATACATATGTATTTGTACCTTATTAAATCTTTGGAACACAGCAATGTGAAGATAGTTAACAGTACTGAACTGTGCACCTGAAAATGGTTGCAATGGCGATTTCATGTTAGGTGTTTTGGACCACAATTAAATATATATATATATACACACATACACACACACAGGAAGTATCCATGAGAAACTGACAAAAAATGGTTGCCTGTCTGGGGAGGAGACAGGGCGCACAGAATCCGTTATTTTGCCTTTTATGTCATTCTGATTTTTCAACCATGTGAATGTATTACCTATTCAAAGATGGATTTAAATTTAAAATATTGCCTGGATTGGAGCACCTGGGTGGCTCGGTTGGTTAAGTATCCAACTCTTGGTTTTCCACTCAGGTCATGATCTCATGGGGCCTGGGATGGAACCCCGCACCAGGCTCCGAGTTCATCACCACCATCATCATCATCATCACCCTCACTGGGCTCCACTCTCATCATCACCATCATCATCATCATCACTGACACCGGGCTCCAC
>NW_022589951.1:0-49463 GCF_004348235.1 Phoca vitulina
AGAAAGAAAGAAAGAAAGAAAGAAAGAAAGAAAGAAAGAAAGAAAGAAAGAAAGAAAGAAAGAAAGGAATGGCCCCTGCCATTAGGAAGCTATTATGATTGACAGCCTAACTGAGGGACAAAGGAGAAGCACATATTTGGACAGTTCCCCCCACCTTCAAAAAAAAAGTTGTTCTAATATAGAAAGCCAATTTTTAAGTTTTTAAAGAACTTACATTTATTTTTAGCAGATGATGAATCCAGAAAATTTAAGCAATAGACTCAAAATCTGGAGACATATGGAAATAATGATAAAAAGCAAACACTTTGGGGCACCTGGATGGCTCAGTTGGTTGAGCATCCAACTCTTGGTTTCAGCTCAGGTCATGATCTCAGGGTCGTGAGATCAAACCCCAGGTCAGACTCCAGGCTCAGCAAGGAGTCTGCTTAGGATTCTCTCTCGCTCTCCCTCTGCCCCTCCCCCCACCTCATGCTCGGGTGCATGTGCGAGCTATTGCTCTCTCTCAAATAAATAAATAAATAAATAAATAAATAAATAAATAAATAAATGAAATCTTTTTTTAAAAAAGCAAACACTTTGCCTCTAATGAACCTTCTAAACTGTAAAATAATGAATTAAGGGAAATGAGGGATTATGTCCTTAGCCATAATATTTTATCTAAAAAGCACTTTTAAGATGTTCAAATTTGTTCTGTCTTCCCCAAGACTTAATGTTTTGAATAAAACAATAAGTGATCTATCTGGATTTTTTGTTACAGTCCCCACCCTAATCACTGTTTTTAAGACTGCTAAGTGTTACTGCAAAATATGAACACTGCACCTTCAAAGCAATGATCTGAACAAGGTACCCTCTGAAGCCCTGCTATCCCTTCCCAGACCTCTTAAAAGCTCATTAAGTGCAAGATAGTTCGGGTACAATCTTTTTTTATACTGACATAACAGAGCATTTCTTACTTTGAAAAAAATCCTAAGCAGATGGTTCAAGAAATGAGAGCTTTTCCCCTGAGACTAGAAACTACCATGTCCTCATTAAAGACTGTAGATACATCTTCCAATTTCTGCTTTTATTATATTCTGATCAACAAATAGAAAACGGGGTCAAAAAAGGTCAAAATAAATTGTTCTTTTTTCTCCTGATTTCAAAGAACAACCCCAGCACCCAAGTTTCTAAGAATAAAGCAAAGCAATGGTGTGTATGGGTGTATCTCCCTTAGATCAAGTCAAACCAAAGGTGCAATTTTTATTCCATCTAACCCATAAGAATAGCTTGATGACAGACATGGCCCTTTTCAATATCTACACACCAAAGCTTTTTAGGTTAACAATATCTTAATTTCTAGATAGGTGGTTAAGTGCTTGATTATCTAATCTTAAGTTTTTCAAACTTAGCCCACCCAAGACATACCACACAATTAGAAAGTTATTTTCCAGTCCCAGAAATGTAATTACTTATTTATACGTAATATGTTGTATTTTTAACATTAGCCATTTCTTTATTTTATAATAATCCAGATATGAATGAAAATAAATTCAGGATAGCTTATTACCTTGAACTTTGTATTTGTATATACTAGAGATCACAGCATTATTTTTATTTTACTTTTAATGGCAGCTAAATAGTGGGATATCATTAAGTAACTCAGTTGTCTGGAATTAACCTCACTTTATATCAATAAACCAATAGTTTATTTAAGTATTCAATAAATATTTATAGAGCACCAATTCCGTGTCAGGCATTGTCCTATGTGCTTAGGATACATCACTCAATAAAAGACAGAAAGACTTTTGTCTTTGTTGGAGAGAGAGACAGATAAGTAATAACATAGTAAGTCCATGAGGTATCTCCTGGAGTGAGACGGGCTGTGAGGACAGAAGGAGAGAGTGATGAGGACTCAGAGTGCAGGATGAGAGGGTGTTTGGGGCAAAAGGATTTGGAGCTAAGACTTGAAAGAGATGAAGGATTTAGCCATGTGGAGATCTAGAAGACAATTTCAAACAGAGGGAACAGCCAGTACAAAGGCCCTAAGGTGGGCGGGTATCTGGCATATTGGGGGGACAGAAAGGAAGCCAAAATGGCTTGAGCAGAGAGAGGGATGGAAAGAAGAGTAGGAAATAATGTCAGAGCGATAGCAGGTTTTGAAGTAAATAAACTCATACAAATTTTTTTGAGAATTTATATCACCGTTTCCATATAGTATATTATGTTTCCTCTTATACCTGATAATAATATTCCCTTACTATCCTCTGACAATCAATTTCTTACTGAAACTAATTTAATATTTCATATGACCGGTATAATTGTATGATTCCATTTAATTTAATGTTCTCTATGTCTAAATTCCAGTTTGTAGCCGATATTGAAAAGTGATTTTAAAAAATAAAGCAAGGATTCAATTATTCAGTCAATTTGAACTACATTATGAAAAAAATGCTCTGTGCTCATTCATGAGTAAAATAGCATTGCTTGAAAATATTTATGTTGTCAAAGGAAGACACAGTATTTGTGAATTTAAAACATTTCTCCAAGAATTAGATACTTAGGCATGATAATGCCATAGTTTTGGTTTGTTTTTAAGAAATCATCACATGATACTACCAGGAAATGTCTTTTGAAAATGTAAGCCACATCCTTCAGAACAGATGAATAATTTGATAAATGCCACAACAGCTGCACTTTCCTAAAAAACCATGTTGTCACACTGCCACCTAAACACATCTCTCTAGTGCGTTGGGATATGCATATACCTTCTGAAATGGACATTGTCATTGGAAGATTGAACAAAATAAAGAAGTGTTTGGTGATGTCCATAATACAGAAGCAAAAAAACAACTTCACTTAAGTCATAAACAGTGGATCTGAAATCGTATCAAACCAATACAAGACAGGTACCAAGGTTACACTGTAGGAGGAGTACGTGCAATGGGAGATATTATGGTGTCCAGTTTTGGATAATACAATGTCCCACATATATTATCTTAGAATCACTGAATTTCAGCGTTTGAAAGGACTTTGTAACTTACAGAATGGCGGCCAACAAACTTTGGCCCTTTGCCTGTTTTACTGAAATAGAGCTAGCTGTGCTAGAGTTGCTTTTGCAAGAGAGACCATATGACCTGAAAAGCCCAAAATATTTACTATGACATTTATAGACAAAGCTTGCTGACTATAGATAGTATATTGATTAACCATATGGGCGCTGGAGTTAGACTACTAGGATTCAAATCTCCGTTCTGCAGGTGGTCCATTATATGGCTTTGGGCAAGTTACACAGACTCTGGACTGCCACTTCCCCACCTATATAATTAGGGGAAATAGTAAAGTCTATCATTGAGTTGTGAGCATTAAATGAAAAAGGGCACAATACATACTGATAAATGCTAACTCTTATTATATCATCTAGGTCAACTGTCCACTCAAAGTTATATACTTCTCTCCAAAGCGTCATCTACTACAGATTTCAACACAACTAGTGATGCAGGAAGCCCATTTTATCTTTTTTTTATTATTATTATGTTATGTTAATCACCATACATTACATCATTAGTTTTTGATGTAGTGTTCCATGATTCATTGTTTGCGTATAACACCCAGTGCTCCATGCAGTACATGCCCTCTTTAATACCCATCACCAGGCTAACCCATCCCCCTACCCCCTCCCCTCTAGAACCCTCAATTTGTTTCTCAGAGTCCATAGTCTCTCATGGTTCGTCTCCCCCTCCGATTTCCCCCCCTTCATTCTTCCCTTCCTGCTATCTTCTTTTTTTTTTTTTAACATATAATGTATTATTTGTTTCAGAGGTACAGGTCCATTTCATCTTTAATCATTCTATTAGAAAGTTCTGCCTTCCACTAGTTGAAATCTGTCTTTTTATAGCTCTATCCTATTAATCCCATCTCTTTGCGGTTCTACAGAACATCTCTTCCAAATACTAGGATCTTCAAATATTTAAAAAAGGTTTCTCTAATAAGACTTCATACCTCCAGTTCTTTTCGTTACTTCTGTTAAAACACACTTTGCATCCCTTTCTCACTTTGGTAATTCTTTTTAGAAGGGAATATAAAGTATTTACTCAGAAATTGGCATAAGACTTCAGACAGATAGATTCAGACCCTTACTCCTCAACCTCTCCATATTATGCTGATAACGTGTGTTTTATGCTACTCAATCTTTTTCCACCCCATTCTGTTCTGGAAGGGTTGATATTTTTAGATACAAAGACCTTATGTTTCCGCTTTTTATGTTTAATCTAATATAGCTCCAGTCTCTCAAGATCTTTCCAGATGTTGGTATTAGTGTTTAGAATGTTCACTGCCCCCGCCAGCTTCATATCACCTATGCACACTTGTGATGTCTTGATTCAAAAGATCAATAAATTTCCCATTAAGTTGAAATTAATACAATGAGTAGTCCTGAACTTATTTAGAGCAACTGAGTATTGTTTTAGTAATCAAATTGCCTTCCCCTTGGATTTCTATCACCCTAATCACTATTTACTGGTCTCACTTGGGGTGTCATTCGTCTTAGTGAAAGAAGTTGGAAGCAAATGTAAGTTAAGACATAAATATCTTTCTTTCTCTCTTTCAATATTATACCTTAAAACAAGCTGTATGTCTGTATAAGTAAAGGTTCTCCAGAGAAACAACCAATGGCATATGTATATATTAAGAGAGATATTTGTATTAAAGAACTGGTTCACGTGATTGAGGAGGCTTGGTAAATCCAAAATCTGCAGGGAAGCCTGGCAGACTGAAGACCCAGGGAAGAGCTGCAGTTCAAGTCCAAGGGCAATCAGCTGGCAGAATTCCTTCTTGCTAGGGAGAAGTCAGTCTTTGTTCCAGTAAGGTCTTCAACTGATTGGATAGGGTTCACCCACATTACAGAGGATGTAATGCTTTACTCAAAGTCCAATTTACATGTTAATCTCATCAAAAAAAAAAAAAAAAACACCTCCATAGAGACATCCAGAATAATGTTTGACCAAGTATCTGGGCACTGTGGTGCAGCCAAGTGACATATAAACTAACCAGGATAGTATCTAACTCTTTTCTAAACTTTTTCTTGAAATGAAAATAGCTAAAAATCTAGTATATAGGATGCCGGCATTTTGTTTCCATAATTTTTCCTTTGATAGCTAAGTACTCTGTTATATAAAACCATGATTAAGGGTGTGTCTAAGTGGATAAAGTCATGATAAAAAAGAACAATTAATTTTTGTTACCATATACAAATACAGCATCTTAACATATACCTTGAGTTTAATATTTCCTGAGTCCACATCAATAACCAATTTTTTTCTGTATCTAAGAAAATATCAAGGGTAGGAGAAATTAGAAAGCAACAGTGATTTTTATTGAAACCTTCTATTGAAGGTTTCAGAATCTAGATGTCACTTAAAGTATGGATAGGTCAGCGTTCCTTAATTCATTCACTTATTTTTAAAATTCCATTTTTTATATTCTAAAATTTTGAATTGCCACTTAAATTCCAATGCTATTTCTTCAAATGATTCCACAAGATTGTCAAAACAAATAGCTGTATAAATAAGAAAATATCTAAGCATTAAATGTTACTGCAATGTAATATTTGTGAACAAATTCTACTAGAATAAAAATATGCCAACATGCTGTCTATGGAAATTAGACTTTACTGAACTAGTATTTTGGTTCTATACTGTTATGAATCTAGGTTTTGAAAAATGTGAGGTTTCTTTTTTTCTTGGTTAACCTTTTATGATAAATAGAAATTATTAATTTAGAGACCGAGTGATTCTAAGATTATTTTTTATGATTCTTACTAATGATTCCTTTTTTTATCTGTGGTGTGCTGTTCTCTTTCGTTATACTTTTAAATTTCCTCTCTTTAGGTTTGGATGTGTGGAGGAGAAATGTTTGATGTCCCATGTTCTAGAGTTGGTCATATCTACAGGAAGTACGTCCCTTATAAAGTTCCATCTGGGACCAGCCTGGCAAGAGTGAGTAACGGGGTCAGAATAAGTTGGGCTTGATAGGGCTTCCTGTAGGCAGACTAAGCAGCCTCATACATGGTATAATTTGTGACCCAGACGGACAGGCACTGTCTGATAGAAACAAATGACTAAAATAAAAACTCCACCACTTCCCATTCCATTTGACAGGCTTTAGTATATAAACCGTTTCTGTGTTCCTCAGAGTTTTATTTCCATTCTTTAAGGAAGTACTAACTATTAATGCTAATTCTTGTGTTTAATTATTTCAAAACACTTTCACATACATTATATTTAATCTTTACCTCTTCCTTTTGAGATTGATAGTCTTAGCCTTATTTTGTAGATGAAAACTGGGGCTTGCCAGGTGGCTTGTTTATGCACAAATGAATGATAAATAGCAGAGGAGGGGTTTAAACCCAGGTCTTCAGAACTCCCCCTGCTCCCCTTCATGGAGTGTAACAGGATCCATAAAAAGTCAGATGGAGAAACAAGACAGGGAGAAGTGGTTGCCCAAACTCTGCCTTCTCATTTGCAACTAGGGCCAGCTCTGCCTAAAATTTTATCCTATCCCCAAAATCCCAAATTTGGCCAGTTGCAAGATGTTTTTTCAGATACTGTTTCAAATAAAACCTTTTTCATAGGCTAAATGAAAGGATGCTTTTTTCTTCTGCATTTTAGAATGTTCTCATACATATTTGGGAGAAAGTCATGATACTTTCGTGAAATAATCCTGACAATTTCTGTTTTCCATGTGACTGTCTCTAGAGCTGGGTTAGTTGTATTCACCACAGTATGTACCTGCCACCGCAGAGATACAAAATCTAGGGGGGAAAAAAAAAAAAAAAGGTGGTTTTGCCACATCGCTTCACACAGTGTTCTCCTAGGAATCTAATCTTGAATTATTCATTTTCGTTCTTTTACTAGTATGGCTGCAATATATAACTATTTGAGTCTTTTCTAGAAAGCTCAATAAGCTCACAAGCTTCTTTAAAATATAAACTAGTTCATCGGGTTTCATTAGAAATATTAACCCCACAAAGGCATAGTGTTTTCTCTGTTTTATTTGCTACTACACTCCCAACACCTCGAACAAAGCTTGATAGACACTCAACAAATATTAGTTGAAAGGATTAATTAACCAGGAAAAACTAAGACTAGAAAATGCTACAGGTTTGTCTAACTAAAACTTAAACATTTCAGTGAAGTATAAAAAAATTTTCATTTCTAGTGAGTCTTTTGGGGGAAGAGGATTCTTTCTTACTCCCTTTCTGAGATTGTCAACACTGTCCATTTCCTTAAGCCACATCCATAATCTTTTTTATAACAGTGTGAGTTAATAGTCATGAAGTTACCTCACATACACCTTGAAGGGAAATAGTCATATTATTACGCCCTCTTCAAAAGATTAGTAGCGTACTCCACTGAGTAGCTGCAAAAATATGCTCTTTGAGAAAAAAAATCACAAAATCATAAAGCAATTAAAGAGCTGCATCTTGGACAAGGACATATGATTCAATCTTGTCATAAGACTTAACACATATGAATCTCCAAGCTCATTCAGGAGAACAACAAGAATTCACTAAAAGGTCCAGTTTTGAGCACATTATCACAAATCAGCCATGTGGATATCATAAATCACAGCAGGTTAAACTACCCCAAAGATAATGATGTTGTCACTTGTCCCTTTCACCCACTCAAATGCGCCCAATTTGTGCCCCACTCTGCATCATTCATTTGCCAGATGGATGGAATGTGCGCTTGGTTTGTAGTCAAAATTAGTGTGTACAAACTGGAGGGGAAAGTTGTGCTGGTCCAGAGGGTATATTTTCAAAAAATAAAACTGTTCATATATTTTCAAGAAAGAAATTAAATACTATGTCAGTGTATATAAAAGTATATATACAGTGTATATAAAAGTATATATAACAGTAAATACTTTTTCAAGGACTGTCAAATATAGGAAAACTAGGGCTGGCACATAAAGTTCCCAGCAAATAAGTGAGTGTTCATTCAAATGAAAAAAAAGGAATTTTAATCTTTTCCACTTTTACTTGAGGGCTCATTTTTAGTTTTTGGTTTTTTTTCCTAAACCGCTAGAGCCATCAGAAAGTCATAAATATTGAAGCTCCACTGTCAGTCTAAGGAATGTTTTATGATATCTTAAATAAAAAAAACAATTCTGATTTTTGTGGGAGAGACTCAACTACCTGCTTGCTACCCTCTACGTCGTTACTAAATCATCAAAAATGATGAGAGACTTTAAAGGTGCTTCAGATGCAGGGCCATGTCTGTTCAATGGGTAGTCAATCTCTCCAGCCTCACTGGGAAATGTAGAAGATGGAGATTTTAACTCCAAAGGTGCGTTTTCTTAGTTTACAAAGCTCATTTAATTTTTCAAAAACGTGCACATTTTATGTGTGTACCTATGTAAACTGAGGATTCCAGCTGACTTCCAAACACACACACACACACACATACACACAGTTGTGTGAATAGCTTGCAGTCCTCTAAACAGTGCACCAGTGTGTGTATTATAGAAACAAATGCAAATAATTAGTACCTTCTGTTTACCTAGCATTATAGTCTGGTTGCGAGAGACAAGATAGCTATATATGAAACCATCCGAGGACAATACAGGACACCAAGTAATTGTTCAAACGTATTGTAAAGATATATACAGGTAGAGGGAGGAGGAGTAGAGAGGGCAACATAGCTGTTGAACTGAAAGAGGACCTTCAAGGGCACCTCAATTAAATGAACAAATTTAACAGAATAGTGGTTCCCAAACTCAGGACCAGTAACCCAGAGCCAGTTCCTGGACCAGCTTTCACCCAGCCTCAGTGAACTGAGAAAAAAAGGATCACAAAGCTACATATACTCAATTTAATGATATCTTTTTATGCAGCAATTAGAGACTTTTTTCCATTTTTATGACAGAATACAAGATAGATTTTTATTAACGCCCTTATTTGGCAAAAATAAAAATTAGCATCCTTCTGTCAGTTCCCATAAAATGCAAAAATCCAAGAGATAGTGACTTACAATTGATCTTCCTCTGGGAATCAGAGTATCCACTCATCATGAATACAATTAGATATTTTGCTGAGTCGGCATCCGGTCCAATGTTTGTATACTGGGCATTGTTGTAGTATCTTTTCACCAGGAACGAACTGCCAGTCCCTGAGGGAAGGGATGCTAATCCCTATTGTTGTAGGGAGACGAGACAGTCCCCAGGGCTGTAGTGACAGTTGTCCCTTCCTGGAGATGACACTGTCCTCATCACAGAAGAGGGAGCAGCTCCCCAGCAAAAGGCCCACCGAGCCTCTGCACAGCGGAAGTGGCTGAGGGGCAGGTGGGTGGAAGACTCCAAGGAGACCCTTCATTCTGATGGGTTGTGAGGTGAACCACACACTCTGCCCAAGGAGCAGCCATATTGGCACCTCACAGACTTCTCTGTGAATGCTAGTGCTTTGGGGGACAGTCAAAGCCATTGGACCTGAGATCAGTGGCTCTGTGAACAGGACATGACAGAGGGGCAGAGCCGTCACCCCATGGATAAACATACTAGCTGACTGTAGCACAAGGGTCATCCCACGGATGCGACTTTACCCAAAGGAGTTTCCCCAGGAGGATCCCAAGCCAGTGAAGGGTAGCCCTGCCGACTGTGAGGGGGGCTGTCCTGGAGGCTCACACAGCTGTCCTCCCTAGCTCCAAAGGAGGACAGCATGGGACACAAAATTGGAACCGATACTCACTCTAAGTTTGCAAGGGGTGTGACAGAATGCGAATCAGAGGATTGTGTACTTCTGTGGTTTGCCACTGACATAGTATTAATAATATTTTCTTTTCTAAAATATCATCTTGCATTTTATGGCAACCATCATCCAAGTTGCAAGAGAAAGCTATAAAACAAAAGAAGTCAAACCCCGTAAAACTCCGATTGCACAGGATGGCCTATAGAACTTGAAAATGTAACTCACATTAGAAGGGATAAGGTTAAATGTCAAGTGAGCAGAGCTGGGATGGTGAACTGAGACCGGACTCGCCAAGGTTTACCCCTCCTACCATAGTGCCCCTCATAGGGAGGCTTGGAGTAAACAGGGGCAGCTGGAGCAGAAGGGTGGGGGCTCCAGCCTGAGTTCCTACCTGTAGGAAGGAGTAGGCACAGACAGTGAGAAAGGATTGTGTTTGGGACCTATGGAGCTAAACTAGGAATGTACCTTGGAGACAGACTCTGGAGGACCCGTGTCCAGAGAAGGGTGTATTTTTCTTATAAATTGTGGGGAGGTACTCATAGTTTTTGAGCAGGAAATGCCAGGATAAAAATAAAAGGGGTAAAAACAGGTCAACCAACAAGTAAATATTTAGTGGGAGAAAGACTAAGGAAAATAACATTTTGAATGTAAGAAGCATTTGTAAAAAAAATTTCCTAAAAGGTTTTTATTGATTTGCCACACTGCGGTGAGAGAGAGGCCAAATGTGACTATGAGGTTTTCATCATGGCTTCTAAGAAAAAATCATATCAGTACAAAAATGGGGACGCGAGGAAGGGGAAGGGGGAAAATGCTCAGATTGGTTTTAGGTAAGGAGGGTGAGAAGCAACTGCCTTACATGAGCTCAGGGAGAGCCAGATCTCTGGAGACTTGCACAGATTTCCCATCTAGAATTCTGAGAGCCCACAAAAATCAGATTTTCTATATCAATAAATGTTCATTTCTGAAAAAAAAAAAAGTATTTATCATGCCAGGCACTATGCTAGAGCCTGGAAGGATAAATGATGAACAAGATAAACATAAACTTTAACTTCTTTTTTTTTAAAGATTTTATGTATTTATTTGAGAGAGAGAGCGCGTGTGCGCGCACACACAGGAGTGCGGGGGGTGGGAAGGGCCAGAAGAAGAGGGAGAAGCAGACTCCCCACTGAGCAGGAAGCCCGATGTGGGGCTCCATCCCAGGACCCAGGGATCATGACCTGAGCAAAGGTAGACACTTAATCGACTGAGCCATCCAAGCCCCCCAAACTTTAACTTCTCATAACTAATGGCCTTGATTATGAAAGTCAGGTGGCATCCACACAGTCCAGCAATCTACATAACAATCAGAATACCGTGAGGGTGAGCAAAGGGTTAAATAAATGTAACTAAACTCGCTATGGAATGAGATCTGTATCTTAGATACTTATTTATAAACTATTTTGTGGAGATTATAATGTTATCATTGTGATTATGATTTTAGAGAAGAGGAGGTAAATCTCATAAATCACATCTAGCATTATTTAACACATAGCGATATATGTTCTATATTAATACATAATATTTAATGATCCTACAGGCCACACTGTGATCTACATCCAAGTTACAAATGTTTTTCACCTTATGTATTTACCTAGGGTTTCTTGGCAGAATGCCATGAGCTTTGAAGATGTCCCATGGTTATTATACTTCATGGGCATGAAGGTTAAACCTGAGGTCTGAGGGAGAATGGTGGTTTTTGCCTCTGTCGGCTATGAAGTGACCTCTTAACCTATTTCCCAAGTTGTCATTAGTCCGGTGTCATATCCCTGGTGACGTCTGGTTCTGCTGACTCCATAGATCATCTCAGACTGTTGAAATTAGTCAGGGTGGAGGGAGGTACAGAGGAGGAGGAGTGGGGAAGGAGTGTTTCAATGTCAAAGCCGGACCACCCCAAGTCGATTAGTGAGTGCCCCCTCATCATTCACCCCGGTGTCGGCTATCCCGGTCTGAAGCAGCTGAAATGGAAGAACACAAGATCTGACGTATGCCCTCCCTCATTTATGTCAGAAAAATATATCAGTCGAGGAAAAGCTTTAGCAAGACCAAAATGACTACTTTGATATCAGAAAATAAAATCACCAACAAGGCTATAAAGTATGGTGATGAATGAGAAATCTGCTCCCACAAATTGACCTTTCTCCCCCTG
The DNA here is from genome assembly GCF_004348235.1 of Phoca vitulina. Taxonomy (NCBI): domain Eukaryota; kingdom Metazoa; phylum Chordata; class Mammalia; order Carnivora; family Phocidae; genus Phoca; species Phoca vitulina. The sequence continues at coordinate 11,907 of NW_022589951.1, forward strand.
ATGATTGTAAATCAGTTTACTCTCATAAAACTGCCCGGCAAATAGGAGCTGTAGCATGACAACCTTAGCCATCAACGGCAGCCAGCACTTCTTCCTGTTGCTCTTAAAACTATAGAGTTCAGGTGCATTATCTGAAACTATCACTGAGTTCGGGGACACGGTGGCCTATCATGGGCTTTCTCCCAAAAAGCAGGAAAATGATGAATTCTTCCAAAAAGACTCAGCCTGCATAAATGGCTAGGACTTCCATGCAGAAGCAATTCGTCTGAAAACAATAACTATCTCTAACTCTTCCTTACAATATAACAAAAAAGGCAATAAGACTGTCTGATACTGAGGGCCAGAACTAAAGATGATTCACATACTGCAATCATGTGTTTGCTTCTCTCCCTTCTCGGCCACATTTTAGAATATAATACCCTCTCTTTAGATGGGGCTGTTTATTTAAGAAGTCCAAGCATCTTTCATAAATAATATTTCATCATTCTTCATGAGAGTCTCCCTAAAGAAAACAACCATAAGTTTATTATGCGACGATAATGAGTCAATAAATCCTTAAGATATGATGAGTCCATTGCGTGTTATGAGGAGAAGGGTCATCTCTAAAGCCTCAACAGAGGCTCAGGCTGGAGAAATTTTTCAATCAATATTTATCAATTGCCTACCATCGAGACACATAGAGCATGCTACATGTCCTAAGCCAATAGCATTGGGTCATCCTTTTGTAATGGAATGTCACATCACCAAGGACATCGCCCATACTGGAGACAAGTTTCTGGCACATGACACTAGTAGAGCACTCATACTCACCCTTTAACGATGGTCCTTTTTTGGACACTGGACGTTTTATGCTTGTTTTGCATAAGAGGAAAACAAGGCAAAGTAAAACTACTCTGCCAAGGACCCAGACAGAGGAGTTGGGAAAAACACGAAACACAAACTTACTTCTCACTGCTTGACCCTCACTTGTTCCCTTAACTCCTAAACCAGTGGTATCAGAATTTTTTTTAAGTATCCACATGTGTTTTGTCTGTTTAACAAATAACAACAGAATCACAATTGTCCTTAAATTTTTTTAAAAATACGGAGGTAAAACATGGAATTTGCATACCAAACATAGAAACACTAAACAGAAAGTGAAGTATCATGAGAACATGTGAGGTAAAAAGAACCACATTATTTTAAAACTCAGCAATTTTCCACAAAGCTTCTCAAAATGAACTTTTAGTTTGATTTTCTTCCTATTCGTTTGCTCTATATCGTACCCGCCCAAAAACTCCCACAGATGCTATCAATTTACCAGTTAAAGCATTCTGCTCAATTTCATTGTTTCAAGTATTCCTCAGTGCTTCCCCAGGTTTAGCTCAGCTATGACTTGTGAATCAAGTAGCTAATGCTTTCTAATGTGCAAAATGGGTCTTGGCATTGAGACAAGCAATCTCTAATCCATAAGGACAAAATTCAGCATTTCCTGAGCTATCTAGTGAGGACCAATATTTCCCATGTGTTTTTTGTTAAGCCTATTGGAAGACTTTTTTGGCGGTGGGGGCGGGGAGCATGTGTGAGTGGAGTATGGGGGAGGGGCAGAGGGTGAAGGAGAGAAAGAATCTCAAGTAGACTCTATGCTGAGCCCAGAACCCAACACAGGGCTGGATCTCAGGACCCCGAGATCATGACCTGAGCTACCCAGATGTCCCAAGCCTTTGGAAGATTTTATAGGATAAATATAATATTTAAATGGGGATCCTAGGCATCTACATGACAATTAGCCATCATGATTAATCATACTCTTACTCTGTCATTCTTAACAAAATTAAAATCGGAATGATTTTCTCTTTCCTGTGGTACCTTTTCCAGTCTGCTTTTGGCTACTCCTTCTCCTACCTAAAGCACCTTGGCACTTTATGTTATTAGTTAGCATTTATACAGCTTTCTTTTTTCAAAGCACTTGAGAAACTACATGGTGAGCCCATTTGTGGGCTAGGGGAAATTATAATTGCGTTTTTGTCATTATCCCCATTAGAACCGAACATTTTCCTGCATTCACAACTCCACTGGAGCCTCAGAAAGGAGAAAGCTTGCTTAGATAAAATAGGACCCTGCTGCTACAAAATTAACCTACTGAAATTTAAGCAAATTTAAATATTTTAGCATGCCATAATCTTAATAACCAAAAATGCAACTCTTGCAAGAGGGAGCCCGGCAGGCTACTTTCTAACTCCACCTTTCGGGACCCTAATGGGATGATGAAGCCACGGGAGCACCTTAATGGGAAGCACTCATTTTGTGGAATTAGCTTCTTACCGTAAGATGTGTAAATGCACAGTGACACTGTGCTTGAGGCCTGTAGTATTTCATTTCTGTTCTGATCAACGTTGTTTTTTTTTTAATGTTATGTTAATCACCATACATTACACCATTAGTTTTTGATGTAGTGTTCCATGATTCATTGCTTGCGTATAACACCCAGTGCTCCATGCAGTATGTGCCCTCTTTAATACCCATCACCAGGCTAACTCATCCCCCTACCCCCCTCCCCTCTAGAACCCTCAGTTTGTTTCTCAGAGTCCATAGTCTCTCATGGTTCGCCTCCCCCTCCGAGTCCCCCCCCCTTCATTCTTCCCTTCCTGCTATCTTCTTCTTTTTTTTTTAACATATAATGTATTGTTTCAGAGGTACAAGTCTGTGATTCAACAGTCTTACACAATTCACAGCACTCACCATAGCACATACCCTCCCTAATGTCTATCACCCAGGCGTTCTGATCACCCTTGTTTCTAATAGTTTATTAGTTCGTGGCGAGAACTCCATTTCCAGGGGTATAACATACAACATGGTGGCCATAGTCAGTATTATTATAATGTGTATTTGAAAGTTGCCAACAGGGTAAATCTTAAAAGTTCTCATCACACGGGAAAAAATTGTAACTGTGTGGTGAGTGACAATAACTAGACTTAGTATGGTGGTCACTTTCCAGTGCATACAAATATGGAATCATTATGTTATACGCTTGAAACTAGTAGGTCACATGTCAATTTTATACACACACACAAAAAAAGAATTCCATTTCCAACTTCAATTCCAGCCCAAGTATATCTCTTTTTGATGTTACATTTGAAGTAAAGAAAATAGTTCCATTTGATATTCTATAGACTGAGAAACGGTCAAAACCAATTGGCAGCTCTGTGGTGCCTGGATGCTTTTAGTGTTCTAATTCTGAAAACAGCTTATAAAAATAAAATTTCACAGATTACCTAAACTTTGAACAGATATGAATTCCAACTTTAGGACCCTACATAAGCTATTAAAAACATAGAGTTTTTTTGGTCTATTTTGACAGTATGAAAAATAAAACAGGTTGTACTAATAACAAATGGAATGAATACTGTAGCAGCATTTAGTTTAACCACAGTTTGCTTGTGGTAGATGTTCACTATTACGGAACAAAACACTTGATACTCTCTTTGGTTAATGGTTAGAAGTGCTGGTTGTGATTTATTTTTTTTTAAAAATAGTAATTGTGGGGTACCTGGGTGGCTCAGTCAGTTGAGCATCAGGCTCTTTATTTTGGCTCAGGTCATGATCTCAGGGTCCTGGGATCAAGCCCTGCATGGGCTTGCACTCGGCAGGGAGTCTGCTTGAGATTCTTTCTCTCCCTCTGCCCCTCCCCCGCTCTCTCTCTCTTTCTCTCTCAGAAATAAATAATAAAAATAATAAAAAAATTTAAAAAAGCAATTGTATTAATAATTATCTACAAATAAAATCATACTGCCTTTTTTTAAGATTAATTTTTTTGACAGAAAGAGAGCACAAGCAGGGGGAGAGGGAGAGCAGGCTCCGCACGGAGCAGGGAGCCTGATGCAGGGCTCGATCCCAGGACCCTGGGATCATGACCTGAGCTGAAGGCAGATGCTTAACTGACTAAGCCACCCAGGCACCCCAAACTGCCTTTTATACTCAAGTTGTGGTAGCATGAGACACCATGGCTTGATTGCCAGAAATGGACACCCTTCACCTTATCCTCCTGATGTCTCTAGATTTCCCCAAAAGGCTTCCTCCCTGCGTGCTTACATACCTGTTTGTCAGATGCAGTACCCGCTCTGCCTCACCCATGACTTGCTTCTTCTTTGTGCTCCCACTTGCCTGTTTCTTGCCTGGGAAGCCATTGGAGAAGCCACACCACCTCCACCATTCAGAAGAAGAGCATCAACTCCTAGTCCATGGTGCTGTCTCTGGAGAAACCAACACTTCAATTCTCAAAGTGCCAGAACTTCTCTCAGTCCCGGATAGACTCAGGAAGGTTGTCCTTTAGCTGTGGGCTAGCTAAAAGAAACAGAAACCACACTTTCACTTATGTCCTATCATTCCACATTTTGCTTCTGAGGCGAGGTCATAAGGCATCGCAGCTTCCACCTTGATTGCTTGGATGGCTTGATTTGGGGGAAGCTAGCCACCACATCATGATGACACTCAAGCAGCCCTCTAGAGAGGCCCATATGGAGGAAACCTGAGTCCTCCTACCAATAGCAAGCACGACTTTATCAAACATGTAAGCCTCCTTGGAAGATCTTCCAGCCCCATTCAAGACTGAGGGTTCTAGAGGGGAGGAGGGGGGGAGGGGATGGGTTAGCCTGGTGATGGATATTAAAGAGGGCACGTATTGAAAAAAAAAAGATAACTGCTTCTTTAGCCAAAATCTGACTGAAACTGATGAAAATCCAAGCCAGATTGCCCAGCTAAACCACTCCCAGTTTCCTGACCCACAGAAACTGTAAAATATTTTTTAAATTGTTTATTATTAAGCCACTCCATTGAGGGTAATTTGTTATGTATTGATAGATAACTAATACAGCTCTTCCTGTTTAACAACTCTTCAGGAGCAGCAATCAGTCCAATTTTAAGGGACATGATTACCTCAGGTGGTCCACTTGAAGCTTAAACATTAGGCAAGTTATGCCTCAAAGATACTATCAACAGGTATCAAAAGGCAACTCACTGAATGGCAGGAAATATATGCAAATCATATATCTGATAAGGGATTAATATCCAGAATATTTAAAGAATTTCTACAACTCAGTAATAACAAATAAACAAGCAAGCTGATTTAACAATGGGCAATGGATTTGAATAGACATGTCTCCGAAGAAGATATACAAATGGCCAATAAGCATGTGAAAGATGTGTAATATCACTAATGATTAGGGAAAATACAAAACAAACCCATGATGAGATACCACTTCACACCCATTAAGATGGCTACTATTGAAGGGAAAAAAAAAAAAAAAAAAACAGAAAATAGTGCTGGAAAGGATGTATAGGAATTAGAATGTTTGTACATGGCAGAAATGTTAAATGTTGCAGCCATGGTAGAAAACAGTTTGGAGGTTCCTCAAAAAAATAAAGATGTAATTACCATATGATCCAATGATTCTACTTCTGAGTACATACACAAAAGAATTGAAAGCAAGGACTCAAACAGATATTTGTACACACATGTTCATAGTAATAGTCAAACATAGAAACCCAGTATTTGCTTGACAATAAATGGACAAGCAAAATGTGGTATATATATATATACACACACAATGGATTATTATTCAGCCATAAAAAGGAAGAAAATTCTGACATATACTACAGAATGGCTGAATCTTGAAGACATATGCTAACTGAAATATGCCAGTCACAAAATAACAAATACTGCATGATTCCTCTTATATGAAATATCTTACATAGTCAAATTCATATGAAATAGAAAATAGAATGGCAGTTGCTAAAGACTGAGGAAAGAGGAAATGGGGAGTTATTGTTTAATGAGTTTAGAGTTTCAGTTTAGGAAGATGACAAAAGTTATGGAAATGGATGGTGGCAATGGTTGCATAACCATGTGAATGTTTTTAGTTTTTTGGGAGGAAAATTAAGGTATTTCATTTGTTTGTAAAAATACTCATCAGAAGTAGCTAGAACATTCATTCAAATTGTATTTCACATAATTTATGCTAAAGAGAGAGCATTTTTTTCCATGCCTTGGCAAATTGTAATATTCCTTTTTTAAGTTTGAGTCACCTTCCAATATTTAATCCTTTATGCTTTCAATGCTGTGAAATATCTACCATAGTTCCTGTGATGTGAAGTTTTTGATGGTATCACTTTCTCTAGGACAAGTATTTTCCTCATTATGACAAGAAATACACTCTTGCTAAACTCCCTGGCTATATATCTAGAGTCTCTCAAATGACAGCAATGTTAACATTTCCATGGCCAGTCATTTCTTCCAGAAATTCTATTTGAATTTCACTTTCAGCATTATCACTTTTTGCTTTTTTGCTGCTCTTTCATCTTTGTTAGCCAAGTCTCTCATTTTGATTATCCACTTTTGTAAAATGTCATGTCATGTTTATCTATAGGAAACAAGGACAAAACACAACTATGTTTCTGACTATGTGTGAACTGAAAAACAGATGTGAACTGTGTATGAACTGTTTAGCAGATGTGCCATGATCACCAACAGACTTTGAAAGAAGTGATGTAATTGGTCATTGATCATAATATGCATTTATTATTTACATAGTGATTTGTGGTTTGAAGAGCTAACAGCAACATGTGTTCCTTATACAATTACTCACAGTTAACATACCATAGCAACTGAAATCTGAACTGTGTTGTTGGAAGCATGTGAATGTTTCTAGTGCCACCAAACTGCACATTTAGAAGTGGTCAAAAGGCAAATTTTATGTTACGTATATTTTACCACAGTGAAAAAAAATAGGCAAACTGATTCTAAAATTTATCTAGAAATGCAAAGGACCTAAGATACTTGATAAACAACAAAGTTGGAGGACTTACATTACCTGATTTCAAGCTACAGTAATCATGACAGTAGTATTGACAACAAAAGGATTAATGAAAGAAAATAGAGTTGAATTAGATACTTGCATATGGTCAAACATTTCTAGAAAAAAAACGAAGAAGAAAAATTGTGAGGTTGGGGAGATATGACACTCTAGGCACTTACACCTAGAAGGAAAGATTGATAAATTGGACTCCACTGAAATTAAGATCTCCTGCTCTTCAAAAGGCACTGTAAAGAGAATAAAAAGACAAGATACAGACTGGGAGAAAATATTTACAAATCACATTTCTTTGTAATATAGTTTGAAATCAGGGAGCATGATATCTTTAGCATTATTCTCCTCTTTCTCAAGATTGCTTTGGCTAGGGGCACCTGGGTAGCTCAGTCATTAAGTGTCTGCCTTCAGCTCAGGTCATGATCCCAGGGTCCTGGGATAGAGCCCCACATCGGGCTCCCTGCTCTGCTGGAAGCCTGCTTCTCCCTCTCCCACTCCCCCTGCTTGTGTTCCCTCTCTCGCTGTGTCTCTCTCTGTCAAATAAATAAATAAAATCTTTAAAAATAATTGCTTTGGCTATTCAGGGTCTTACATACAAACTTTAGAATTGTTTGTTCTATTTCTATAAAATATGCCATTAGGATTTTGATAGGGATTGCAATGAATCTATATATTGCTTTGGATAGTACGAACATTTTAACAATATTAATTTTTCCAAACCACGAGTACTAGTATATCTTTCCATTTATTTGTGTCTTCTTCAATTTCTTTCATTAATGCCTTGTGGTTGTCAACATACAGATTTTTCAACTCCTTAGTTAAATTTATTCCCAGATACTTTATTCTTTTCAATTCAGTTGTAAATGGGACTTTTTTTTTAAGATTTTATTTATTTATTTGACAGAGAGAGACACAGTGAGAGAGGGAACACAAGCAGGGGGAGTGGGAGAGGGAGAAGCAGGCTTCCTGTGGAGCAGGGAGCCCGATGCGGAGCAGGGAGCCCAATGCGGGGCTCCATCCCAGGACCCTCGGATCATGACCTGAGCCGAAGGCAGACACTTAATGACTGAGCCACCCAGGTGCCCTGTAAATGGGACTCTTTTTTTAATTTCTCCTTCAACAGATTGTTATTAGTTATAGAAATGCAACAGATTTTTGTGTATTGATTTTGTATCCTGAAGCTTTACTGAATTCATTGATTGGTTCTAACAGTTTTTTGATGAAGTCTTTATAGTTTTCTATATATAATATCATGTCATCTACAAATAGCAACAGTTTTACTTCTTCCTTTACAATTTGAATGATTATTTTTCTTGCCTAATTGCTCTGGCTAGTATTTCCAATACTATGTTGCATAAAAATGGCAAGAGTGGGCATCCTTGTCTTGTTCCTGATCTTAGAAGAAAAGCTTTCAGTTTTTTCCACTGACTATGATGTTAGCTGTGGGTTTATTATATATGGACTTTATTATGTTGAGGTGCATTCCCTCTGTACCCACTTTGTTGAGAGTTTTTGTGATAAATGAATGTTGAATTTTGTCAAAAGCCTTTTCTGCTTCTACTGAGATGATCATTTTTAGCTTTCATTTGTTAATTTGGTATATCACATCGACTAATTTGTGGATGTTGAACCATCCTTGCATATCCCTAGAATAAATTCCACTTAATCATGGTGTATGATTGTTTTAATGTATTGTTAAATTTGGTTTGCTAATATTTTGTTGAGGATTTTTGCATCTACATTCATCAAAGATATTGGCATCCTTGTGGCATCCTTGTCTGGTTTCAGTATCAGACTTATACTGCCCTCATAAAATGAGTTTATAAGAGTTTCCTCCTCTTCTATTTTTTGGAAGGATTTGAGGATTGGTATTAATTCTTCTTTGAATAGAATTCACCAATGAAGCTGTCTGATCCTGTACTTTTTTGAGAGGTTTTTTATTACTGATTGAATCTCCTTACTAGTAATCAATCTGTTCAGATTTTCTATTTCATCATGATTCAGTCTTGGTAGGTCGTATCCATCTATCCATTCCTTCTAGGTTGTCCAATTTGTTGGCACATTATTGCTCATAGTAGTCTCTTACAATCCTTTGTATTTATATGTTATTAGTTGTAACTTCTCTTTATTTCTGATTTTATTCATTTGAGTCTTCTTTTTTTTTCTTGGTGTATCTAGATAAAGGTTTGTCAATTTTATTTATCTTTTCAAAGAAACAGCTCTTAGTTTCATTGATCTCTCTACTATCTTTTTAGTTTCTATTTCATTTATTGTGCTCTAGATTTTACTATGTCCTAACTTCTACCAACTTCTACTATTTCCTAACTTTTACTAACAAAGTCCAAAGTTTTGGACTTTGTTTGTTCTTCTTTTTCTAGTTCCTTGGGCTGTAGAGTTAGGTTGTTTTTGAGACTTTTCTTGTTTCTTGAGGAAGGCATTTATTGCTATTAACTTACCTTTTAGAACTGCTTTTGCTGCATTCCATAAATTTTGCCATGTTACATTTCCAATTTTGTCTGTCTCAAGATATTTTTTTATTTCTCTTTTGACTTCTCTGACCCATTGGCTGTTCAGTAACATGCTGTTTAAACTCCAAATATTTGCAAATTTTCCAGTTTTCCTTATATAATTAATTTTTAGCTTTATACCATTGTGGTCAGAGAATGTGCTTGATATGATTTCAATCCTCTAAATCTATTAAGACTTGTTTTGTGGCTTAACATATGATTATCTCAGAAAATGTTCCATGTACACTAGAAAGTGTGTATTTTGCTACGTTTGGATGGAATGCTCTGTAACTATCTAGTCAGTCTATCTGAGATGTCCTTTAAGGCTGATGTTTCCTTATGAATTTTCTATCTGGGCTATCTATCTGTTGATGTAAGTGGAGAATTAAGGTCCCCTACTATTACTGTATTGCTATCTATTTCTCCCTTTAGGCCTATTAATATTTACTTTATATACTTAGGTGCTTTTATATTGGATGCATAAATATTTACAAATGTTATATTCTTTTGTTGGACTCACCCCTTTATCATTATATAACACCCTTCTTTGTCTCATATTACAGTTATTGTAATAGGACAAAATCTCTTTTGTCTGATATAAGTATAGCTGTTCCAACTTTCTTTTGGTTTTCGTTTCCATGGAATATCTTTTTCCATCTCTTCACTTTCTGTCTGTATATGTCCTATATCTAAAGTCAGTCTCTTGTAGGCAGCACATAGATGGGTCTTGTTTTTTTAATCCATTCAGCCACTCTATGTTTTTCCACTGAAGAATTTAGTCCATTTACATTTTAAGTAGTTATTGATAGGTATGTACTTATTACCATTTTCTTAATTGGTTTTTGACTGTTTTTGTATTTCCTCTCTGTTCCTTTCTTCTCCTGCTCTCTTCCTTTGTGGTTTGATGACTTTCTTTAGCAGTATGCTTATATTCCTTTCTCTTTGCCTTTTCTGCACTTACTATAGGTTTTGTTTTGTGGCTATTATGAGGCTTACATATAATAACTTATATCCATAACAGTCTATTTTAAGTTGATAACACTTAAGTTTGATCCCATTCTAGAGCTCAACATTTTTACTCTCCCCAACCATATTTAATGTTTTTAGTGTCAAATTTTACATCTTTTTATCTTGTGTATCCCTTAACTAATTATTATAGTCATAGTTATCTTTACTACTTTTGTTTTTTAACATTTATACTAGCTTTATAAGTGAGTAATCCACTACCTTTACTATATATTTATCTTTCTAGTGACATTTATTCTTTCATATATGTTCTTGTCACTGAAGAGTGCCCTTTCTTTTCAGCATAAAGAAGTCCCTTTAAGATTTCTGTAAGGCCAGTTTAGTGGTGATAAACTCCCCTAGCTTTTGCTTGTCTATAAACTCCTTATCTCTCCTTCAATTCTGAATGATAATTTTGCCAGGTAAAATATTCTTGGCTGGAAGTATTTTTTCTTTCAGCATTTTGACTATATCATGCCACTTTCTTCTGGGCTGCAAAGTTTCTGCTGAGAGAAGGAAATGAAAATTCAAAAAGATATATAAACCCCCATGTTAATTTCAGCATTATTTATAACAGCCAAGATATGGAAGTAACTTAAGTGTCCATTGATGGATGATTGTGGTATAAATATACAATGGAATGTGATTCAGCCCTAAAAAAAGAATGAAGTCTTGCCATTTGCAACAGCATAGACGGACCTCAAGGGCATTATGTGCTAAGTGAAATAAGTCAGATAGAGAAAGACAAATACCATATGATCTCTTTTACATGTGGAATTAAAAAAAAAAAAAACAAGCTCATAGATACAGAGAACAGATAAATGATTGCCAGAGGTAAGGGATGAGGGGTGGGAGGAATGGGTAAACTTTTTTTTAGTTTAAATAAATTTTTTATCACATTTCTAACAAAAGACTTGTATCCAGAACATATATAGAATTCTCAGAATTCAATAATAAGAAAACAAACAACCCAATTTTTAAATGGGCAAAAGATTTAAATAGGTAGTTCACCAAAAAAGATATACAGATGGTAAATAAGTACATGAAAAGAGGTTTCACATTATTAGACATTAAGGAAATGTAAATTGAAACCATACTTTTATAATGGCAAAAATAAAAAGACTGACCGTATTGAGTGTTGAAGTTATGGTTTAACTGAAATGCTCACACAATGCTAATGGGAATGTAAAATGGAACAACCACTTTGGAAAATAGTTTAACAGTTTCATTAAAAGTTAGACTACTTAGCATATGAACCAGACATTCCACTTCAAAATATTTACCCAGTAGAAATTAAAGCAAATGTCCATACAAACACTGTTCATAGCAGCTTTATTTGTAATATCCCCAAAACCCAATGTCCATCAATAGGTAAATGGAGAAATAATTGTAGCATATCCACATACTGCAATATAATAAAAAGAAATGCATGCGACTACATGAATGAACTTAATAATTATGCTTACTTTAAAAAGCCAGACAAAAAACACATACGTTATGATTCTATTTATTTAAAAGTCTAGAAAATGGGTGGCTCAGTCATTAAGCATCTGCCTTCAGCTCAGGTCATGGTTTCCAGGGTCCTGGGATGGAGCCCCGCATTGGGCTCCCTGCTCCGCGGGAAGCCTGTTTCTCCCTCTCCCACTCCCCCTGCTTGTGTTCCCTCTCTCACTGTGTCTCTCTCTGTCAAATAAATAAATAAAATATTTTTTTAAAGTCTAGAAAATATAAATAAATAAATAAATCTAGAGAATACAAACTAAATTATGGTGGCAGAAAGTAGATCAGTGTACAACACCAAGAGTGAGCCCTAGTGTAAACTGTGGGCTTTGGGTGATGGTGTGTCAATGTGGGGTCATCAATTATAATAAATGAACCACCTGGGTGGGAGATGTTGATAATAGGAGAAGCTATGCATTTGTGGGGGCAGGGAGTAAATGGGAAATCTCTGTACCTACCCTTTAATTTTGCTGTGATCCTAGAACTGCTCTAAAAAAAAAAAAATAGGTCTTAATATTTAAAAAAAAAAAAAAAAAAAGGTCAGCAGTTGCCTGGGGATGGTGGTAGAGGTGTGTAAGAAAGGAAACAGAGAGCGGGATTTCAAAGAGGCATATGGAAACATTTGGAGGTGATGCATATGTTCATTATCTTGATGGTGATGATGGTTTCACCTATATATACATAAATCACAATGTGCCAAATTGAACACTTTAAACATCAGCAGTTTATTGTATATCAATTATTCCTCAATAAAGTTGTTTTTAAGATTAAGCTTACATGCATTTTTTAATAAGATGCTGTTAAATAATTTGGGGAGTTGTTCTTTGTCTTATAACTAAAGGCTACATTAAACGTTATCAGAAACGCTACCATAAATATCTAAAATATCCGGCCAGAAAATAGAATAGAGATACAGCTAAATTATCTCAAAAAGCTCAGAGCTGGTAACCAGTTACAAACAGCTCACATAGCCTTGGGGAAGAAGAGAGGAAAGTGGCTGTCAGACAAGCCTCCCTTTTTAGTTCTGGATTAGCCACCCTCTCCTTATGCTGAAGGATTCCCACTGACTTCAAAGAAGTCCTTAGATCAGAGAGAGCAGTGCTAGGCTGAATGATTGTAGTGAGGTTGAGGCTCTCTTAAAGAGATTCTCTTTTGAGCTGTAGCCAGGATGACACTATCACTTTATCAATGATAAGAGGGCTTTGGGTGGGACTCCAGAGCTACTAAAGTACTCTGAAGCATCAAAGAGGAGAAAAGAAATGCATTTAAATCAAGGCAGAATTTTTAAAGTCATGGGATAGTGATGCAATTCCTTGCTGGAGGAGTGTCTGGGACAAATAAGAAACTGTTTCTGTGGGAGATTGGCTTGGCTTTGTTAGCTACCAGCCGTTGCTGGGGGGAAAAGCACCAAAAAAAAAAAAAAAAAAAAAACAGCTGAAGAAAGAGAAATCTATTATAAACCCATCATAATACAATAGCTTAATATTGACACAAGCACAGCATGTGGGCTGGGGTCAGGCCAGTGCACATGTAAGGATTGCATCCTGCACAAAGCAATGGAGGCACACGAGGAGGTGAGGTGGCCCAGATAGTACAAGCATGGGGCAGCCTCCTGGCCAGACCATCAACTGCCAAATAATCTGCTGAGAAACTGAATAGGGATCGTATTTTTAGGATAATTAAACAGCAGGGTCTAAAATGTTGTTGGCAGAAAGAAATAATTAGTAGAGAGATTTCTGCAGTGTCATGAATCAGCAGGTATAATGGAACTATCTGTTTTCTTCATGTTGCTCAATAAAGACGATCAGTCAGAGCCGGAAATCTGTTCTTATAAACTGAGCTAGAATGTGATTTAATGTCCCTGGTAAAATATCAATTCAAGGACCTGATGAGTGTTAGAATTAAGGAAAGATTTAGTGTCGGATAATGCAAAGAAAACAAGACTCGAATTCTAAAGACCTCTAATATAAGGCTGAATGCGTTAAGTGTGTTAATAAATATTTGGGCAACACCGAGAAAAGACAGATTAATCCCAGTTTGGGTTGAACAGAGGAGCATGGGGTAACACACAACCACTGAGGTTGACATAAAAAGAGATGATGTTATCAATGTTTTGTACGTAGAAGGTGCACTTCATTTATCACTCAACAATTAGGAAGGTCGGCAGTTTTTAAAAAATAGAGAACTAAAGACATCTTCATTTGCTTTCTACACGGAAAAATGAACGTATGCTTCAGCTCCAGTAGCCCTCCTTCTCCAACTGTTACAAGACTTCCACGCTGGATGAAAAACCAGCAGGTGAAAACCTCTTGGATTCACCTTGAGTAGGATGGGGCCCTCTCCCCGAGTCTCCCTTGTCCACACGCAGAGCCTGGCTGGAACTCAGCCCAGATGGGTGGAGACAGAAGGCCTTCAGCTACTTACTTGCAGAACGAGGTTAACAGTAAACCCTAAATTGTCCATTCCAGCCATGCTGAGCCCTCACCTCCAGCTTCCAATTAGCGCTGCTGTTATCTTAAATGATGTGGCTGCTTCCCAGATAGAGGGCCAGTGGGATCCCACCTGTTAGAAACAGAAAAGCAGTGGGATTGGGAAACATACTTAGATCAACTGTGCGTTAGAGCAGGCTTCTCTGCAGACAGCCTGAAACTTCTTCGGAGTCATTTCCACAGAAGCAAAACATTCACTATGTATTGATAATAGCATCAAGATATGCCAGATTCGAAATACAGTCACTTAATGAATTGAAAAAACCTTCATGGAGCACATATTATATGCGTATTATATATATCGGCAGTAAGGTCGCCAGATTTGGCAAATAAAAATACAGGACACCCACCTAAATTTGAATTTCAGACAAATAACTTTTTAGTATAATTATGGCCCATGTGTTAAAAGATAAACTGAAGCATATTAAAATTTTTAAGGGTTTATTTGAGCAAAAGTCTGTTTGGGCCATGTCAAACTGGAAGTAATTAAGGGCAAAGACTTATATAGAGAAAAATACAAAAGCAAAGAAAGGAAATAATTTGAATGGCTATAGCTTAGAGCCTAGTTGTCTATTTGTGATTGGTTGTACCGAGTGTTTTGATTTCATAACCTTGAAACATTTCCAGGCTTGGATTTTGGTTTGCATAGGTAGGCCACCATAGCTTTAGAGCCACCTCAGTCTAGTGGCCTCCTTGTTTAATTTAATTTCATTTAATTTAATTCAATTCAGTTCAATTCAGTTCAACACATGTAATATTAATAATACAAGCATTATACAACTATTAATTGCACTCATATTTTAAAATTATTTGTTCTTTACCTGAAATTCAAATTTAACTACATGTCCCACATTTTATCTGGCATCTCTAATTGGGAGGAATAAGAAGAGAGTTTCTGAATGGGTGAGATCAGACTAATAAGGGGAAGAAGGGCATTGAAGCAGGAGAAACCGTATGGACAAAGCCAGGGAATAACTGCATTTTTTAAGTGGCAATGAGCAGAGCAGATCCCATAAGCAGAGGTCTTTTGGAGGGGAATAAAATTCAAGAGGACTGTTAGGGACTCTCTGGAGATTGTCTTGAACAGTGGGCCACCCTCCTACAACAAAATGTTCAATGAGGCATAACTCAAGAGCCAGCTGTCGGATTTCTTTTAAGTGAGTCATCTTTGCCCAGTAAAACACCTAGAAAGGACATTTTGGCTATGGAAGGGTAGGCCTCAGGGTTTGGCCAGGATAAACGGGGACAGACAATGAGAAAGCTGAATCACTCTGCATGAAAAGGGAGAAGAAACGATGACATTCTAGTGCAGTCCTACTAAGGAGACATAAGGGGAAATTTTGAGGACAGCAGGATGGTAGGGGGTCAAAGACAGAGAGGGAAATTTTGGCCAAGGAGAATTCTCTACAGCAGCCAAAGACTATGAAAGAAGTCAAATATCCCACCTTATGTCATCTGCTGTGCTTTGTCGTCTGAAGCTCTGCCACCACCCTCAAATCTGCAGTCACAGTCCATACCTTAGTGATCTACCTGGGGGGTGTTTGAGACGTGAGGAGAAGCACACAAGTGCCCTGCTCAATGCTCTGCTAGACAGAAAAGAGAAAGCAAGCCTGGGGCAAGATGGCAGTAGGAAGGAAAGGTCCCCCAACAGGAAATCGAAGTTTTCCTTGATTTCCTTGATTTCCTTTGTGTGAACACAAAGCCCTGGGAATCCGCACAGATCTTGAGGAAAACAAGGATGTGTAATTTGTAGATGAAGCAATTCTATTTAAATCTCAAATAACAGGAATCCCAGCTAACACCTGGCTCCATGTGTCTAAGACAACCTTGATAGATCCAACTTCAGATACTTTGGGAATAAATGATTGCACATATAGATCTTCCAGAGTCCATTCTTTACTCTTTCTTTTGTCTTGATAACTATTTTTTGGACCCTTTAGCATCTTCACCAATGTTCATTCAATCAGTCCTAAGGAGAGATGGGCCAACTCAGGTTGATTTATTTTTCTCTTTGTTACCATCTCTGGCAAGAGATGTGATTGGATGTCTCAACTGCATGATCCTGTACACGTGTACACAGCTGCAAATGTTTAAGTGAGAAATGCTGCTTTGCTCCTTTCCTATTACCTCCATGTATTTGGATGAGTGTATATACGCTCCCATATAAATACCTCAATGAACTCAAATGTGTATCTGATTATTTCATTTCCTGGAATGGGTGAATTTATTCTACAATCTACAAAAGGCCAATGAAACTTTTGCAACTGCTTGTAATATTTCTCAGCTGTGGTTCCAATGCCTTCCCCAAAACTAAGTACTAATTGCAGTGGCAAATGAACACAGTGTATTGTTACTTCCAGAATAATGACTTCAGAATGATATTATTTGGCCAGTCACCTGCACCGATTGGGAGTGAGGACTATTTCTTGACTATAATAAGCGACTCTTTAGAAAGTTTCCTCCTGGTAGGAAATTCAATTCAGAGAACAGAGCGTCTGTAATGGAGGAGGTCTAATGAGTCATTGGGAACATTAGAGAATGGGCAAGATGTTGTATTTATGTTTTAAATGTTTATGTAACGCTCATTGCTGGAGGGAAACTAGCTATTACAGTTTTTGCAATTCTCATGCTGTTTCTCTTTTCCCATCTCCTGGAAAGCTCCAAAAAAGGGATGATTTGACATTATCCCTGGAATACATTCATGATCCTGCTGCTTCCTTTAGAGTGTTTGGGAAATCAGCAAACCTAACCTGCAACCAAGTTTATTTTGATTTGAAAAGGACATGATAATGCAAAAGCTACCAGGCTGGCTCCCCGGTTAACCATACTGGTTAGCTTCCCTAAAGTTGTGGACAATTTGACCAGCATGCTGTATCCTGCCCCATTTACTTACTGATGATGCTTATCCTGGCTAACATTTATCATGACACCTCGAGTCATTTCCAGTTGAATGCACCTGAACTAATCAGCTCCTCTTTGAGTTTTATAATCCCTATTTTTATTTCAAAAATCCAAAGTAACAGGGGCACCTGGGTGGCTCAGCAGGTTAAGCGCCCGACTCTTGGTTTTAGCTCAGGTCGTGATCTCGGGGTCGTGGGATCGAGCCCCGCGTCGGGCTCTGAGCTCAGTGTAGAGTCTGCTTGTCCCTCTCCCTCTGCTCCTCCGCCCCCCACCTCAAATAAATAAATAAGTAAAATCTTTTTTAAAAAATCCAAAGCAACAAATATCTATGCTTTGGCACCAACACTTTTTAAAAAATTGTTCCTATTTCAGTGCCTTTACCATTGGATATATGCACACACTATGAATTTGTTCACATTCATTTATAATATATTTTTTAGTTCAGCAATTAGCATGCCCAGATGAGCACGTACATGTGCTTGGAATCATTCAAGGTGCTGGGTTTTTAAATTAAAAAACAGATCTATACGTAACTTCATGGAATGTACAGTCTAATAGTGCTTATTTACACAAGTCAAAATAGATAGCTTAGTGACAAAGCTATCCGAATTTTCAAGGCATGTCTCTACTTAATAAAGTAATTTTCTCATTACTCCTGGGTAATTTACCTCTTTGCCTCTGCTTTTTTATATTCCCCTGCCTTTATTCACTTTCATTTATCAGGGAAGCGTAAAGTAGTGGAAATTAAATATTTCCATTTTATATAATAATTGGATTTTAGGATAAAGGTTGGAACCGCAGCCTAAAATCTAATTTGAATATAAATAAAGTTTTAATATTATTGATTAATTTTTTTCCATTCTATCTTTGAATCTTTTTGCTAATCATAAAAATTGTCTGTCCAAGGACAGATAAAAAATACCAAGCATTTCATGCAGAACATTTATCAGAATGAAAGGTCAATGGCGAGATGATGTTGAAGACTCATACGTAAATGTTACAGGTGTGTGTAGTGCGTGGCGCCATCCCGGAGCAGAAGCCTCCACCATCATCCATTTCCTTATCTTTCTCCAAACAAATCAGGCAGTTCAGAATGTGTGGCAAGGGCTAGAATATGACAAAACAACATTGGTTCTGACTCTGATCGTCTGTCGAGGTAAACTGGAGTCAGAGGAGTGGAAAGTGTCATGGGCAAGACGGTGCTGTTGGGATGTCAGGCCACACAGCGATGGCAAGCAATAATCCCTCAGAAAAAAACTCTTACACTCTCAATGTCAGGAGTCTTGGAAAGGAAGGAACACGGAGACAACCAAGAAATCAGAGTAGTCTTTGTAGCACTGTCTCTTTTCTGCACCTTACTGTATTAACTGAGCCCTTCCTCATGTCTACTGGCAACCAAAAACAACCAAGGAGCGCGTGGAAGCAAGTGGAAGGGCAGGGGGAGGGGTGCATGGAGACAAGCTCAGATGGAAGAGAGGCCCATCAGGGACACTGGAGGTAGAGGTGGTGGGACAGAACAAGAAAAGGGTACAATCTTACAAGACTGAGATATTTGGAGACTCTGACTCCTGGCAGACCTCTGGGCATATTTCTAGGCCTTAATTAGGATTCTGTAACAATCTTTAAGAGAAAATGATTTTCCTAAATATCACTAGTTTTTCCTTTAGTCACTTATGCCTGGATCTTGTTAAAGTTTCCAGCCATTCTGCTCACTTTATCTTCTAAGTACAAATGAGAAACTGAAAGGGTCCATATCACAGCAACTGAGTACTTGAAATAAGACATTTGAACACAGGGCGCCTGGGTGGCTCAGTCATTAAGCGTCTGTCTTCCGCTCAGGTCTTGATCCCAGGGTCCTGGGATTGAGCCCCACATCGGGCTCCTGCTCGGCGGGGAGTCTGTTTCTCCCTCCGCCTCTGCCTCTGCCTGCCACCTCACCTGCTTGTGCTCTCTCATTCTTTCTCTGTTAAATAAATAAAATCTTTAAATATATATATATATATGCCTGAAGGGGTGTCGGAGCACATCTCATCTCAGCTAAAGGCGACAGGAACAATTCAGTTCATCTGTGGCCAAGCCCAACACTGGACCTCCAATTACTTTCTGCTAATAATAATAATATCCATAATACCTAGTGTGTGCTGGGTACGAGCCCAACCACTTTATAGATGTTACTTCACTCAATCCTACCACCACTCCCATGATGTAGGTACATATTACTATCTGTACCTTCCCAGGTGAGGAATCTGAGGCCTGGAGTGGATGAGTTATTTGCTCAATCTCAAAATTGATGAAAGGACAGAGCTTCCTCCCCGGGGCCCACACGGTCTCCCGCCCCTAAGGAGCATGCTTATTTCCCTACCATCAGCCTCCTGCTTCCTTCACCCATGGAAACATCTGCAGAGAAGACCGGCTAGTTGGTGCTTCATTACGCTTCATTACGCTTCATTCTGCAGTAAATTACTGAATTCTGCTTAGCAGATTTGTACATAGAAAATATCATCAGAACATAAGGTCTTGAATTTAGTAATGCTGGGTTGTCTCTGTAATTGGGAGAGAAGAGTAACAGCTTGTTTGTCCTCATTCTTTCCAAGATCCTAACTGTTCCTTGAAATGGTTTAAGCAATTTGATGCCTAAGAAGGACATCATTATCTCCAGTTTCAACTCTAGTTCTGCGTGAAAAATAAAGAATTTATAATCATGAAATAACAGGAGGGATGAGAAAGTTGATGTAATCGTAAGCTGAAATTTTACTGACTCTAATAAATTATCGCACTGGCAGTTGAACCCTATGCCAGAAGCAGAAATGTGTGCAGGGCCTCAGACGAACCATATCGCACCCCCTTGTAGTCACGAAAACTCCCATTTATTAAAAAGCCACCAACCAGTGCGGCCTGCGGTTGTCGAACTTCTGGTATTTTTCCAAATCTAGTGCAACCAAAATCACCCTTTGAGTGCCTAGGTCAATAAATGACATTCTTTTCTGCTGCACAGAACCTGAAGCGGGTGGCTGAGACCTGGATGGATGAATTCGCCGAGTACATTTACCAGCGGCGCCCAGAATACAGGCACCTCTCCACCGGGGACATCTCCGCCCAGAAGGAGCTGCGCAAACAACTCAAGTGCAAGGACTTCAAATGGTTCATGGCGGCAGTGGCCTGGGATGTGCCTAAGTACTACCCTCCGGTGGAGCCCCCACCGGCTGCCTGGGGGGAGGTGAGGAGAGGCTGCATGGAACCTGCGCTTACCTCAGCGCGTCCTTCTCTCCCGGGCTCAGGTGGTGGGGGGGACTGCCGAAACCTCAGCTCCTCTGCCCTTCGGCCAAGTAAGATTAGCTTAAATCATCTCCGATAAATCAATGTCCAACTGTTGACTTTTTTAGAAATTGCCAGGGAGAAGCATTCATTCAGCCCTCAGCCTTGAGAGTCCCACCCAGAACCCTTGGCCGCTATTGACTTCCCAAATGGATTTTTTTTAATACACCTAGAAAATATTTTTATTTGAGATTAGTGACATTGCCATGAGAGCTTGCAGAGAATGCAAATAGCTGTCATGCTACCGTGTCAATAAGTGTGACCTGATCTCCATGATAAGAATCCTTCCCCCTCCTCCATGCATAGCCTTGTTGCTATTGGTGTATGCAAGGATGAGGTGATGGAGCGGCTTGACTATTTTCTTAGCCGGAGGTGCTATGCAGAATCACGAAGAAATGCATTTCCATAAATACCCACAGCTGTGGCACATGCAGGAGCCACATCGGTTGCTTCAATAAGCACTAACCTTTCCACCTCGGAAGGCTTCTTTTTGATTTCACTTCGTGATGTAAAACGGAAAGAACTGAAGAGCCCCAGTTTCCAAATTTAAAATATCTACCTTTTGGCATAGAAAGGACTATTGTGCTGGGTGCAGTTCCGTTCAATTCTATTACTATAGACTTCTCCTCATAGAAAAGTATATGCTAAAGCAAGGACTAAAATTGGATAGGGTGGATTTATCCTAGCAATTGAATCTGCTTTTAGCAGGAGGCTATGAGGGGGAAATTGCAGGCTGGGCGGGATGCTAGCGCTGTCCTCGTTCTCAAGGTTTTCAGAAGCCAGGGGGTGACTATAGTGCTTTGTGGGGGAGCCTTTTCATCATTATCCTTGGTCTTGTTGTGTGGGGGAGAACATGCATTAGCCAGGTCGCTGTCTGGTCTGTGGCTTGGCAGAGCTCTGAGTACAGGTTGCCCCAGGGCATGGCAGGAGTGGCCAGGAGTGAGCAGCGTTCTTGGGTGGGCAGTCCCAGCTCCCCCTGGAAAATGTTTCGTGTGCACTGCTTGTTGTGCCACGAGGGTCCAAAAAGATGTCATTCTCTACCTGTGCCTGGGATACCCGAGGAACGAAGGAGAGAGTCAAGGTCAAGAACATCACTGCATGTTCCGTTGCCGAATGTTTTTGAATGTGCGCGTGGTCCTAATACTGGCTGCTCAAGCCTGTTAGGGATCTGATCTGATACTTTGCGTCTTGAACATTTCATTAAAGCCTCCCTGGAATATTAGTCATATTAGTCTGCTCCTATTCGTTTTAGCTATCTACCATGGACTTCATTTCTAGCGGTGGAAATGTAAAGTAGACCCCAAGAAGAGCTTTCTTAGTCTAATGCATGGTAGGACACAGGAATTTGTTGCTCAATAAGCAGGAAAGTGCCTTTGTAAGGTGTTTTTGGTTCAGGTTATATCTACCACCTATGGTAATTTAAATGCAGTCTTGCCTTAGTGACTCAGAAATATTCTCAAAGACCTCACAGCATCACTGTGTGATCCGCAGCCAGTTAAAATCTCATCAAGCTTTTCTCCATTTTCTGTGGAAACATATATTTTGTTCCTACGTGGTTACTACTTCAGCTGCAACAGGTCACATTTTCCCTTCGAACCTGACTAAACCATAACCTGTATTTATAAAGCACCTGGCTTGGAAACAGACTCAAAGCTTCTTCCACTGATGTTCTAAAAAAGATACGACTTCCCCCAGAAAAATCAGAATAATCATCTGAAGGCCAGGTAGGCTATGGCAGAAGGTTGTTATTCATTACCTTTGACTGCCTTACACGTTTATGTGGCTTGCCTGGCCCATGGGAACACTTGCATTCATCATTTCTGGTCTACACAATTAGGCATTGAGAAGATCAGATTTTTTTTTTTAACACGATGGCAAATTTCTTTCCCCAAAGCTTCAGCACATCAAACAAAAAAAGGTCATATTTAGGTTTTGGGAAAGAGGAAAATGGGGCTACAGTTCAAGGGCTAGTTGCATTCAGTTGCATTTGTTCAATGAAGGTGTGGTCCACAGAAAGAATAAAAACCTGGAAGATTGGAGGAAGGCAAAAAGAAAGGAAACCAACAAGTGACAAGGGTTTGGACTGGTAAATAGTTTCGAAAAATACCTACTTTCTAAGCAGAGTAGATCCCTGAGAGTAGAAATAGTGCCTGTACATTTAATGCAGGAGGAAAGAGAAGTGTTGAAATGCAGCTTGATCTAAAGGAAATCATGAAAAAGAGAACTATTTCTAACTATCTATGAGGTAATAGCAACCTACTTCTTAACAGTGGATAAAAATGGCTAAATGTGCAGAATATATCTATGGATCATTTTACCTCTGAAAATAGCTCTTTTGAAGTGATCACTCTTATGTTTTTCTTTTCCCTTTGAGGGGCCTTTTTTTCAAATATTTTTTTTATTTTGGAATAATTTTAAATTTGCAGAAGAGTTGCAAAGGTGGTACCCAAAGTTCACAGATAGTCTTCACCCCAGTTCTTCCAGTGTTAACCTCTGAATGTTTGCCACATTAACCACAGCGCGTTTAAACTAAGTAATTAACATCAGTACGATACTATTAACTAAACTACAGATTTTATCCAGATTTCACCAGTTTTATTCACTCATGTCCCTTTTCTGTTCCAGGATCCAATCCAGTATATGAGAGGGTTGTTTAATTTCCTATAAACTTTAAATTAATTGTTAGAATGGGCAAAGCTCCTGAATAAACGTAAAAGGTCAATTGCTGTTTTTGTAAGACAGTGAAAAGGGAAATGCAACCCGTGTGGCTCTTTGAAAGTGGTTCTAGAAAAGAACCACAAACCTCCAGCAACGTAAACACAAGAATCCTTTATGGGAGATCTGTGCCAAAAGCAGGGTAACTGGCTGTTTTATGCACTTGTACTTGGAACGGTTCCCACCTGCTGTTCTCTGTCAGCCTGATTCTGGGTAAACAAGGAAGTGCTTAGGCAATTTTTGGCGCTGGTTGTTAGAACCCACCTTGTAAAGGATAAGTTACAGGCCATAAATAGCCACTAAACTGCTACTCATTTCCCTGACAAGTTCGGACGGATTATTGCATTTGTCTCCTAACTCGTCTCTCTGCTTCTGCCCTCCCTCCCTTCAGCTTATTCTCACCATATTACAGTTATATAATGCATTTATTTATCATGTTTCTCAGCTATGTCCCACACTAGAAAGAAAGAGTCATGACACAGAGATTTTGTTGAATTGTGGAGTTACTCATGCTCTTCAGCAGCTAAAAAAAGTGTTTGGCATATAGTGCGTGTGCCATACATATTCACCGAAGGAATGAATGATGAATGAATGGAGGATTTGGGCTCCCTGTTGTTCCCCTGGTCGCTCACTGCTCTGCCCTGAGCCTCCACGGAGCACGCTACGCTCTTACTCCGCTCCACCACACGGGAGAAGAGTCTCCGTGCCCTCCCTTGTTGGCCACACATCATCTGCCACTTTGGAAAGCTCGGCCAGGAAGAGTTTGAGGTGGGAATCTCAGGTAACCGATCGTGATGGACTCTCAGGTCTATGGTCCACATGATAGTCAAGCAAGATATTCAGTATTCTCTTCTGATACCCTCCAGAGAAGAAGGGAAAAATCCAAAAGTGAGAATCCTCTGTTCTGGCAATTTCCAAACTCTCCCTGCCAGCTTCCTACTTAAAGGCAAGAAGAGATTAAAGTCACATGTGATAGAGAAGTGCTTTCCAGAGAAGTCACTGCCTCCTGCCGGTGGTGGGCACTGGGTGGATCGGCCTCTGGGAGTGGGTAGAATGCATGGGGAACAGTGGGTGGCATGGGGCCCAGGAGAAAGAAATAGGATTTTGAGCCGTGTACTGAGTCGAATATCCCTTTGTGCAATTCAAGTAGAAGCAATGTGCTTTTCCATGCTGCTGTGTTGGATAGGGTAAGAACAAGTTTAAAGTGGAAAACTATTCTTAAACCAAGCACATATGGAGTGCCTTTTTTTGTGTCAAGATACTAAATGAAAGAAGCCGAATTTCCTATTATTTTTCTCCTTCTTACCCCTTCCCCTCCTTCGAATTCATGAATTTGTTAAAGACATTTATAGTATTCCTTTAGTGTCCATAAAGAAGAGTTCTGCAGAATCCCAAACATCATGTGTAAGAGAGAACAAAAGATATAAAATAGACAAACGTGTCTTTCCCGACTGGCGCCAGAGATTCTTTTGAGATGTGTCTGCTTTCCGTCCTCAATGTGCCAATCTTGGCGCATCCGTCTGTCTTCCTGCAGTGGTGCAAAACTTTTTTTAAATCTTTATTTTAAAAATTCATCTCAGCGCCGAACTCCTTCGGCTGCTATTTAAATTCCTTCCTCAAGATTAATGTCACCGGGAATTGTAGAACCTTCACACAGACGGGCGCCCTCGGTAATTCCAGTTCTCTTCCTCTGCTTTGGCTGCACTTGACTTCTTTTAACTTGCTTTCTTCCTCTTTCTTCTAATGTTCTCACGGTGTACTGGCTTTTCGGATTTCCCCCTATCAGCTTACAGGAAAGGAAGTTTGGCCCTAGGCGGTGTGTTATCTGAAAGCCCATCTGAGGATGTGATGGTGTCTCTTTCAAACCAATTCTGCGTAAATGCTGCCGCTGTATAATGCAGAGGTCAAAGCCAGCAACTGATGCACAATGAGGGAGGCTCTCTCGCCTCCCCTTGGCAGAGCTGTGGCCGGTTCCCCCTCCTCCGACCCCCCTCCCCGGCAACCCAGTCTTGCAACTGGGAAAGCTGCAAAGAGAGATTGTCCCACCATTCCCTTGGCAACTGGCCCTGCCATTCAGCTGCTATCTGTCTAAACCAGATCATTACATTAAGCAGTCATTCAGAGATGATTTGTCATTCTCTGAGTGTATTAGAGTTGACTTGATCTGTCATTTATTTTCCCAGGCAGAGGCAATGCCGGTACACTATGCTAAGTCATCTCTCTGGAGCTCAACGACGAGGTTGAGAAAAATGTAGGAACACATAAAGAATCGCATTATCCTTTCAGATTTTACTGTGTGTTTTCTGAGTTCTCAGCAGTGAAGACAGTTGAAGGCAAACTTAAAGTGTCTCATGATAAAATGGATTTTAGTTCCATATTGCCTGCTGAGTAAATTGGACATCTCAGTGGGGCACCTGGGTGGCTCAACTGGTTAAGTGGCTGCCTTTGGCTCAGGTCATGATCCCGGAGTCCTGGGATCGAGTCCCACATCGAGGTCCTTCTCAGCAGGGAGCCTGCTTCTCCCCCTGCTTGTGCGAGCTCTTTCTCTCTCTCTCTCTCCCTCTCTGAGAAATCAATAATTAAAATCTTTGAAGAGAAAAAATAATTGGACATCTTAGCGTCTCAGCAGTGGCAATTTGGCCCAAGTCTAATGGAATCAGAGGTATTTCAGAGCTAACAGATTTTTTTTCTTCTCGTATAAATATACCAAGCAAAACGTTCTGTCTTTTCTATCTATTTTGTTCTTCCTTAAAATATATGTATTCATATTGATATATGTTTTACACACATAAATATATACCTTTTGGGGCTCACACAACAGGAGTAAACGAAACTTTAAGCGTATGTTAGGCAATCATTAATTCATCTTAGTTAATTTCCAATGACGATTGGTACCTTTCTAATTCCAAGAATGACATCAAATTAATAGAATTTGAGGCTCACTGAGTTATCATAGCGGGATTTCCAATCCAGGCCTCAGGAATTGGCATAACGAGAAAAAATTCAATATCATCTTTCCAGGCATGGACAGATGCCGACCTCCACCCCACCCGTTCTTTAACCAAGTGCACAACTGGCTTAGAACAAAGAGTGGCCACTGCAGTAGCAACAGCCCCCAGCTTGCCTTAAAAATCCAGTGACCACCCACAGGCCGGTGGGGAGCAAGAATGAGCACCGCAAAAAATGGGGAAGATTCTTGGGGTCTTGGAATAAAAGTGGGAAAATACTGGAGGTCAATTCTAAGTGATCCAGACTGATGCCAGAATGCATTCTGGAGCTCGGAATTTGGTTTTTTTCATTTGCAGACAGGCAGTAGTCAGGAACAAGAGCCAATATTCTCCCAAGTGTCCTGACAAGGTACTGTTAACAGTAGGTCTTGGCTGGCCCTGTCCCAGACTCTGAGAAGTACCACACTGCTTAAAGGTAAGTAGTCCCCTTACATTCACAATATTTTTAGCAGCCTAAATGGCATCAGTCAGTCTTAGATTTTGTGAGCAACCTGTCTTGGTTTGGGGAGTCGCAAGATAAGTGCTCCTGTGCTTTCCTCCTGCCTCCGTAGCCAAATACTTGCTCCACGTTTTATTTTCTCACGATTATCTCTTTACATTTTTTAATCTACTTGAGTTATCTTTCATCCTGTTAATTTTGAGATTCAGGAATTGACCAGCTTAGATTTCCAAAATCTGTTTTTGTCTTATCAACAACCCCGTAATATTTGGCTAAACCACCTCTCACCTCAGATTTTTCCCTTTTTGCCGTGATGCGCATAA
Organism: Phoca vitulina; assembly: GCF_004348235.1. Classification (NCBI taxonomy): domain Eukaryota; kingdom Metazoa; phylum Chordata; class Mammalia; order Carnivora; family Phocidae; genus Phoca; species Phoca vitulina. Next base: position 38,954 of record NW_022589951.1, read on the forward strand.
CTTTTTCTGTTGAGCCTCTCTTGCCCGTGATGCATATTTGTTGATCAATTTCTGGATAAGATGGCCTATTCTTTAGGCCTGTTAGGGAGAGAGACTAACATAAAAAGGTAATTTCAGAAGGAGCTTAACTTTCCAGCTCAATCCCTAAAACAGGAAGGACAAATCAATTTTTTCCAGTCTTGTTTTAGACCCAAGTCATCCAGAACTAATTACATATATCCAGGCTCTTTGCCTATGGTTTTTTGCCAGAATTGCCTACAAGTTTGCAGCAAACAGTTTTGCTCCAGATCCTAACATTCAAATACTGCCATTCTATTGGAAATAATGAAAACCCACAGGGTGTGATGCCAGAAATAAAAAGCTAAATTTTCTACAATATTCTTGCTTTAAGATATACTGAGATTTCCAATGCTAAAAACACAGCAGCAGTATGATTTTATTTATTTTATTTTATTTTATCACAAAAACCAGACAGAACATTTAGGATGGCAAAGAAAAAACACACAACATGGCTATAACCTTACATAAAACTGGTAACAAGGAACTGCAGAATATGGGTTAGTTTAACCTAAGCACCAGACAGCAGCAGGTTTTGCGTGGGATTGGCAGAGGTGTGGAGTCGGTAATAAAGAAAAAAAGGCAGTACTGACAAGTTCTAGAAGCTGCAAATTAGAAATCAACAAATATTCACTCCCAGAAAAAGACGATCTTTTCAGAACAGGAACTAAAGCAATCAACTATGCAAATGACCAGTAAAATTCAGACATTCGCACAGGCTCCAAGCTGGGGACAAGCACAAAAAGACGATAGGAAACCAGAAAGGGGCCATGGGAATGTCAACTATGCTGAAGCCCACATCTATCTCAGAAACGCTCCAAAATACTCTTTTGGAAAGATGGAGACTCATTCTTTTCCTTTCTGTTGCCCACACCTGCCCTCATAGGAAAAAAAAAAAAAGAAGAAGAAGAAGAAGAAGAAAGAATAAAGATAAAACCTGCTGGTGGTCAAATCCAAATTGAAACACTGTGGAAGCCAGGAGACAAAAGCTTCTGACAAGAGAGAAGTGTCTGAGGTAGATCTCAGAAAGCACTGAAAAACAAACACATTTAAAGGGGACAAGACTGCTTTGCAATGAAAGACCCTTGGAACTCCAGACAACAGAATCACAGGCAGGAAGCTGTTGTAAATCTGACTTAGCTCTGAGAGACAGAGAGGCTATAGTTTGTAATACATCACAATAACAAAGAGAAAAGAGCCCTACAGAGGAACTTTCCTCTACTAGCCCAAGAAAACCAGTTTATTTATAGATGGAAAATAAAAGCAGATTACAATAAAACCTCATACAGAGATATTCGACAGGGATAGAGATAAAAATGAGCCCAATAAAGTTCCAACAGAGAATGAAACATACTACAAATGTGGCCACAAAGACGAGGAAAAATGCAACATAAGATATCAAAATGAGCTAAAAGAATCCTAAAAACAACCAAAGTTTGAAGGAACCATCCAATCAGAATTAGAACAGCTCAGAAAGGATATGGCCAGAAGGAAAGGAGGCATGATGATGTGAAAAGCGAGTTGAAAACTCAGGAATGAAAAGAAAAGAAAGACAGAGGATTTCAGAAATGAAGGGTACATTGGGAGGAACAGAGCACCAAGTAGAGCCTATGGAAAGCACAGTAAGAGAAACTGAGGCTAGAAGAGAGGAGAATGAAATTAACAAAGTGGAAGGAGAGAAAAGAAACAAAAGGACTCTACCAAAGACCTGGAACAACAAAGATGCAAACGAGATTTAACACGAATTCGCAAAAAGAAAGCTCTCCCAGAGTGAAAGACAACAAATACATAAAACTGTAACTCAAGAAAATCTTCATAAAATAAAATATTTGAACCTACATATTAAAAGACTATATTTGAAAAATTCAATTTCTCAATACTGAAACATTTCTAGTAAAGTCATTGTATTTTTTTAAATAAAAAAGCAATTTTATGCATCTAAGCAGAAAAAAAACCTAAGTAAAACTTAGAAATACAAATATTTTGTACCAGAAAACAATGAACAACATTGTAAAGATGCTCCAGAAAATAAAATATGATCCAAAGATTTTTTTTTAAGATTTTATTTATTTATTTGAGAGAAAGAGAGAAAGAGAGCATGAGTGGGTGGGGGTGGGCAGAGGGAGAGAGAGAAGTAGACTCCCCACTGAACGCGGAGCTCCCATGTGGCTCAATCCCAGGACCCTGAGATCATGACCTAAGCCGAAGGCAGACGCTTAACCAACTGAGCTACCCAGGTGCCCCAGAGCCAAAGACTTTATATCCAAACAAACTATGCCTCAAGTATGGAGGCCATCAAAAAACTGTTATAAATATTGAAGAACTCATGGATTATTTTTCCCAAGAGTTTTTCTGAGAAACATACTAGAGAATGAGCATCAGAAAAGCAAGGGCTCCTGGGTGGCTCAGTCAGTTAAGTGACCAAATCTTGATTTTGGCTCAGGTATTGATCTCAGGGTCTCTCTCTCCCTCTGCCTCTGCCCACCCCCCCAACCCCCCCCCCCCCTGCCCCACCCAAGCATGCTCTCTCTCTCTCAACAAAAAAAAAAGTATTAAAGAAAGAAAGAAACCCAAGAGATGTCAAGAGAAGGTTGGCCTAAGGTCTGGTAGAGACTGGTATTAAGAATAGAAGAATATGCGAATTTTATATGCTCTGACAATGCAGAAATAGTACAACTAACAAATAGAGAAAGTAAGTGGAAGCAGAATGAGGTCACTGATTGTTCCAAAAGCATTAACTAGAGTTAAAAGAATATCACCTATGTTTATACACTGAAGAAGAGGGAAGAAAAGGAGAAAAGATTATAACTAACCAGTATTGTTTAGAAAAAAATTAGGCATTTTCTTAAAAAAAGAGGAATCATCAGATATTATAGATAATATTAGTGTAAAGTAAATAGTAGAACAAAAAATACAGACCATATTAAAAACCAAAGACTACAAAGAGGAAAGAAAATGGATCACATAGTGATTATGTACAGTAAATACATAATAAATCAGTATGTCAGAACTGTCATAAATATGTAATTAGTATAAAGAAATATACTAAAAGAAAAAAATCTGTATTGACCATTAAAGCAAATCTGTCTGCTGAGACATACCCAAACCAAAATGATACAGAATGATTAGAGATTAAAGAATACAATAGAAATACCAGACAAATTCAAGTTATAAGGAAGCAGAAGTTGGAATTTTAATATGAAACAAGGTAGGACAGGGGAGAAAAAAACTAAAAAGTTAAGAGGCCAAAAAAGATATTATAATACCAGAGACTACAATCTATAGAAAAACAATTTTATAAGGTAGAAACTGCTGGAAATGCAAGGAGAAACAGACAGAAACACACCAATAATAGGACACCTTAACTCTGTAATAGGTGGGCCAAAATTAATAAGGATCTATATAATCTAAACTATGTAATTAATTATATAAATCTATAGATCTGTTTAACTCTGAACCATTTTTTAATTTACCTTCTTTTCAAGTACACAAATTTAAAAGTATTGTTAAAAAACACAAGGGTTTTTTTTTTACAATTTATTTATTTATTTTAGAGAGAGTGTGAGTGGGGGAGGGATAGAGGGAAAGGGAGAGAGAGAATCTCAAGCAGACTCCCCACTGAGAGTGGAGCCCATCACAGGGCTCAATCCCAGGACCCAGAGATCATGACCTGAGCCGAAACCAAGAGCCAGCCTCTTTTAACTGACTGAGCCACCCAGGAACCCCCCAAAAAACACAAGGTTTGCAGCAGAGATCCAGATATAAGAAGAGATCCAAATATAAAAATCAACAAAATAAACATGCTATGATCTCAAATTTGAATTGGAAATGTCAATGTGAATATATGCCTTTTTTTCCCCTCACTTTCTAAAAATACAAATTTTCTAGCTCTATCCACTGAAAAGGCCTAGAAACAATTCAAATCCCATCTCAGTGAGCACATCTAACGCTCCTCATGGTCTCTATAGAAGATTCTCCACTAAATGGAACTAAGGATACTTGAAGAAACGGCTGAGTCCAGTTGTGGGGCAGGAAATGTAGAAAAATATGCTGGGATATTTGTTGCTCCAAAAAGCAAGGAGAGTAAGAAAGCTATCAAAAGCTGATATGGTCATATCAATAGGACACAGGAGTTAGCCAGAAGAGGTTCCACTTTCTATAGATGGAACAATATGAACATCAAAAAAAAGGGGGGGGTGGCGCCTGGGTGGCTCAGTCGTTGAGCTTCTGCCTTCGGCTCGGGTCATGATCTGGGGTCCTGGGATCGAGCTCCGCATCGGGCTCCCTGCTCCGCGGGAAGCCTGCTTCTCCCTCTCCCACTCCCCCTGCTTGTCTCTCCTGTCTCTCTCTCTGACAAATAAATAAATAAATAATCTTTAAAAAAAAATTACCCAATTAGTTAAATTATACTAAATATTTAAAAAGCTATAAATTCATAATGATGCCTTTTTTTTTTTTTTTTTTTTTTTAAAAGAGAGAGAGGAAGTTGCGGGGTGGGGGGGCAGGGAGGAGGGGCAGAGAGAACCTCAAGCAGGCTCCATGCCCAGCACAGAGCCCAACGCAGAGCTCGATCTCACGACCTTGAGATCAGGACATGAGCTGAAATTAAGAGTCGGATGCTTAACAGACTGAGCCACCCAGGCGCCCCCATAATGATGCTTTAAAAGCTGGAGAGAAGAGAGAAGGAGAAACAAAATAAAAATCACTAGTCATCATTGGCAGTTGTTAGGACACCAAATCATTACTTTGAAAATTGACATTTTAAAGGGCAATAATTAAGGATCTTTCATGTGTTTCTGGTATAATATATATTTCAAGGTGTCCAAAGAACCCTAGTGGCTCAGTTTTTTTCCTACAGATTCTCACATAATAAACTCAAACAGAAAGATAGAATTAGAAAAATCAACATTTTGCAAACCCTAATGCAATAACTGATTCAGACCATAGTCATCACTGGATGGCAAAACCATCAGAGGAAAAAGGGATGAAAAACAATAAAATCACCAAGTTACTGCCACCTGAACCCACTGATCAATCATAACATCATTGAAAGTGAATCATACACACATTCTGATATGATGCAACGTGAAGACATTTTAGACAAGCTCGAAAATCAAGAACAAGCCCTGAAATGATTTTTTTTTAAAGCAACAACAAAACTAAATCCAAGTTTAATCAAGCCTTTAAACCTAACTTCAGTCGACAGCAAATCCAGAGAGTAGAGGAAAAAGTTAAACAATATCTCTAGCCAAATCTAGACTTTAAGAACCTGATTTCTTCAATCAGTACACAGCAGGGAGAGAATAGGAGGAAGAGAACTATTCTAGATCACAGGATCGTCACAAGGCTCTATGAAGTTCACAACCACACACAATGAAATGAAGCTGGTTTGGATCCCGAATAGAATAAACTATCTGAAAAGAGACATTTTTAGATAATCAGAAGAATCTGAGTATGGGCTAGGTATTAGCTACTAAGTAATTCATGTTAATTTGTGGATATATGAGAAAATTCTCTTTCTCTCCCCCCGCGCTCTCTTCCTCTCCCTCCCCAGCTCTCTCTCTAGTTCCCTTGCTTTTTTTTTCTTTTCTCCGTTTCTCTCTCTCTCTCTCTTTCTCCTGGAGAAGCTTACTGAAGTACTTAGGGGTGAAATGACAGGATGTGTGGGATTTTCTTTAAAATTATCCAGCAAAAAAAGTCTATTGGGAAGTGAATAGATGAACAAGCATGGCAAAATGCTGATGATTTTCAAGAATCGGGTGCATAGAAATCTTCATAATAAAGAGTATTTTCGAATGCGTTGCTTTGGAAGGTGTGTGGGAACATAACAATAGGGAAAGAGAAAGCAGAAGCATGCATTTTGGTGATGTTGTAAGCATAGCTAGACAACAGCATTTTTACTTTACTTGTACCCTAGAGCTAAAATCATTATATAGAAACACATCCTCAGATCTTATCATGTTTTGAATGGCATAATGCCTCAATAATATAATATTTTACTCAAATTTTATACTTAGAATATTTATTAGCTCTTTCTTAGAGCCAGTGTGGAATAACATGAGACAAAATGCTGTATAAAATATGAGCAGATGGCACCATTTTGTCTGCCAGAATACCTCTCTCTCTCTCTCTCTTTCCCCCTCCTTTCTCTCTCTCATTTCTAAAGGTTAGAGCCCTGGTTAATTGTCTAGAGAGCTTTCTTCTTTCTCACCAGCAAAATAAAATGAACTGTTGAAATCGTACTATGATTAGTAAAATTTATAGAATGGTTTATGTTTTCAAAATGCTTACTCTAATTGGTTTAATCCTCCAAATGTACATGAAACATATAGTCCAATTATTCATTTAACTGGATAGCAACAGAGTCCACACTGGTATTTTTTTAAAAAAGAGAATGGAAAAGAGACACCATTAAACCACGGTCATAAGAGATGCTAGTTACCACAGCCAAAATTGCTATGTAGCAATCTGGGTTAAAAAAAAATCAGTTCAATTTCTGGCATAAAGAAATAATCCTATTTAGAGGAAGTAAAATAGCCAAGGATGATAGAACTAAAAAGTCTTAAGACACAGAAGCCACAGAACTGCAAATGTTAAGCAGGTGTCTAAGGCTGAGCTCCTCAAATGTACAAAGCATGCCCTGAGGGAGTGCTCAGCCTGAGCCCAGGAGCACCGGGAGCCACGGGAAACTCCTATCTTCCCAAGAGCATCGACTTTACTTAAAGGTTAATAGGAAGATAACAATGAAATGAAGTGGGTATATTACAGAGTAGCATGTACAATACGCAACATTTTTTAAAAATGGAGTACTTCAAGAAAATGTACTTTAACCCAAGATTGCTGACCTGCCAGATGCACATTCCCTCATTATCAGCCTGGTCTGTGTGGAAAGGTGTAAGAGGCACCAGCCTGAGGAAAGGCCTGGGTGAATGAAACTGACACCTCTCTTTGAAGATCCGGAAACTGACTCTTTTTCGGTGCTCACAGTGATCAGATCCCCAGAGACTGACTCCCCCCAGCCAAAATGCACAGGGGCCGAGAACAGTACCGGGATGTCCACTATTAATTGTCCATGAAAACTACCACTGTCACAAAGCTCAGAAATCCACCGGTGAATAAAACCAGTACTTTGGGGGACGCCTGGGTGGCTCAGTCGGTTAAGCATCTGCCTTCGGCTCAGGTCATGATCCCAGGGTCCTGGGATCGAGTCCCGCATCGGGCTCCCTGCTCCGCGGGGAGCCTGCTTCTCCCTCTGCCTCTGCTTCTCTCTCTGTCTCTCATGAATAAATAAATAAAATCTTTAAAAAAATAAAAAAAATTAAAAAAAAAAACCAGTACTTTGGGCCTCAGAATGCTATGCATGCGCCCAGTGTTCATTGAGAATCCCTCTATTGATTCTGCACAATAAATCGCTGTCCAGGGGAACAGAAAAATGTAAAATCCATATTGTCAGCACATTCTCTCCAGCTAAGCAGACTTCGTGGGAGTCAGAAATTTGTTTGATGAACATGCAATCACAAAAAAGACAAAGAGACTATTTAAGGGCATCAGGGATGCCAGTGGGCTTGGTTTGCCAGAAAGAATAACACTTGAAGTCTGTTGGCTACAAACTCCCACCCTCAGCTCCATCCTAAGGACACGCCCACCATTGAGACTGGGAATTTTACCCATACGTAGGTGGTTACTCTGGGCAGCATTTGGATGGCATGTCCCACACTCATTTCTAGTTGCCTTTTCTGTCCTTCCATTACTGACAACCCCTTCTAATCAACACATCTTTTTTTTTTTTTTTATGCTGCTCCATGGAGTGGGTCATTGTAGAGTTTTGCTGCCCATCCTGTCTCCTTCTGTTGACTTTACATAGCTGTCATCTGACCTGTCAGCTGTTCATTCTTATTCATCTTTTCTCATTCAGCAAATATTAATGGACCAGGCACTGTACTTGTCACAAAGGATGAACGGTGAGTACATGAGACATAGTTTTTGTTCTCATGTGGCTTAGGGACTAGTGAGCTATAATAAAAGCAAGCTGTTTTCATTATTTTGAAGGAGAGACACCTCACTCACAACATACCTATGAAATCCTAGAGTTCTTGAAAGCCTTTTCCATGGCACAATGACTTCTGATGATGAGCCCATGTCTCCACAACCATAACACGGCAGGCCATGGTGTTCTTCTATACCCCCAGGGACTAGCCTGTGCATCTCCCAAAAAGAGCAAATCTACAGTTCCTCCCCTTACATTAATAGGATACCTGATATAAGTGCATAAAAAGGAGCATATAAGATGCCACATTGCAACAACATCCAAATTAAAATTTAAGAAAATGAATAAAGTACTCAATTCCACAGACCCAAGCTGAGCTCACTCTCCTGCACGAAGGCCCAATGGGCAATGTTGAGGCAAGCACAAGGTCAAATAGGAAATGATGGTTGTTCTCAGTCCCTTATAGGTTAGCGCACATCCTAAGTTCTTCTGAATTCCCAGACACCTCTGTTCAAATCCCAGCTCCGATATTTACTGGATATGTCAGAATCAGGAAAGTTTTTTAATCTCTGTTTGCTCAGTGGTAAAATGAGGGTGATAGTCCCTACATTATAAAGTTTGTTGAAGATTCCCTGTCATGATTCATGTAAAGCTCTTACCTTAATGTCTGGCACGTGGCAAGTAATCAACAGAAGTCACTTGTTCGTACTGCAGGGGGGTTACTCCTAAGAGTGGTGGTAGGAGTACTAGCAGTAACTTGCACATTTAAATCAACAGCTAACAGTAACTGGAGTTTTTGTTGTTGTTGTTAACTGGCTCCAGACATCTCAAAGCCAGACGAAGGCAGAATTACCCAAAGACATAATTCTGTGTCTGCTATAGTTATTGATAATTAGAATTTAAAATACTCCATATCGAGGGGCGCCTGGGTGTCTCAGTCGGTTAGTTGGCTGACTCTCGATTTAGTCTCAGGTCATGATTTCAGGGTCCTGGGATGGAGCCCGGCATGGGGCTCCTTTCTCAGTGGGGAGTCTGCTTGAGGATTCTCTCTCCCTCTCCTTATGCCCCTAACCCTGCTTGGATGAGCGTTCTCTCTTTCTCTCTCTCTCTAAAGTAAATAAATAAATCTTTAAAAAATAAAGAAATAAAGTACTCCATATCGAAAAGAGAAACTACATTTAATTCCCTTTCATGACAAAGTGAAAGGGAGCAAATATTCTTTCCAGAAGAAAATTGTTCTCGCCTTCTCTAAGAGATTTGATTTTCCAGAAAATGTTTTGCATAGAAGATAAAAATTAAATAAAACAAGGAAATTGAATATGGAAAAAAGATTTTTTTTTTCAGTAGTGTCATACTCAATCATGACATTCTGAGTGAGCAGTTTGGTCAGGGAGGGGGTGGTGAAGAGTTCAAGTTCTTATGTATGTTGCCTATACCCAGTTACAGTGAGCAGAGGAAGGCAAAGGGATCCTATCTTTCAAGTACTCCTTTCTTTCTTCTAGCTCTACCTCCCCAAATGAATTATAAAATTGCTTGCGAATTTAAAAGCAGACTTTGCCTCTTCCAGCTTATTAGAATACTCTCTCATTTTAAAAACCCTTTGAGCTGCCCTGCTTGGTTACAGAACACTGGTGACACAGCTGGAAAGCTTATCTATGACTCCTTGAGGTGCAGGTTAAGAAAACAATCTTGGTTAATTTCTAAGGACGATAGTATGGGTTGGAAGGGAGTTAATCTCAGTTAAAGCAGGATTAGAGAGGGGAAAATAAAAATGAAAATGCTTACCACTTGCAACCATCTACAGCTGGTCTTACTGTCTTCCCTGTAACCGGAAATAATCCCAGTCCTTTGGGGGGATTTCCAGACAGTTCTCTCTCCTAAAACAATTATGCACCATCACAAAGGAACAGATAATTATATATATATATATATAAAAAATAATATTTAAAAATTATATATATGCTTATATATATTTGTAACTTTTCCCTTATGTGTAAAATTGGTGTGAAATACCTCATTGGGGTGAGATACAACAATTCTCAAATACACTGAGAAAATTGTATACACTCAGAGGCCTGTTGAGCATAAGTGTCTTTTAACATCCACCCCAAAGCAAGAAGTTAGGTCCTCCTTATATGACCTGTCACTCTCCCACAGCTTGGCTTCCTCTCTCTTATGGCTTTACAGAAAACTGCTCCAATCAGCATCAAATAAGCACTGCATTTTTTTATTATAGTAAAATATACATTTGCCTTTTTAACCATTTTTAAGTGTACAATTTAGTGGCATTGGGTACATTCACATTGTTGTGTAACCATCACCACCACCCCTTTTCAGAACTTTTTCATTATCCCAACTGAAACTCAGTTCCCATTAAGGAACTCCCCATTCCCCTCTCCCCACAGCCCCAAGTAACCTCTATTCTACTTCCTGTCTCTATGGATTTGACTGTTTTAAGTACCTCAT
>NW_022589952.1:0-49453 GCF_004348235.1 Phoca vitulina
AGAAAGAAAGAAAGAAAGAAAGAAAGAAAGAAAGAAAGAAAGAAAGAAAGAAAGAAAGAAAGAAAGGAATGGCCCCTGCCATTAGGAAGCTATTATGATTGACAGCCTAACTGAGGGACAAAGGAGAAGCACATATTTGGACAGTTCCCCCCACCTTCAAAAAAAAAGTTGTTCTAATATAGAAAGCCAATTTTTAAGTTTTTAAAGAACTTACATTTATTTTTAGCAGATGATGAATCCAGAAAATTTAAGCAATAGACTCAAAATCTGGAGACATATGGAAATAATGATAAAAAGCAAACACTTTGGGGCACCTGGATGGCTCAGTTGGTTGAGCATCCAACTCTTGGTTTCAGCTCAGGTCATGATCTCAGGGTCGTGAGATCAAACCCCAGGTCAGACTCCAGGCTCAGCAAGGAGTCTGCTTAGGATTCTCTCTCGCTCTCCCTCTGCCCCTCCCCCCACCTCATGCTCGGGTGCATGTGCGAGCTATTGCTCTCTCTCAAATAAATAAATAAATAAATAAATAAATAAATAAATAAATGAAATCTTTTTTTAAAAAAGCAAACACTTTGCCTCTAATGAACCTTCTAAACTGTAAAATAATGAATTAAGGGAAATGAGGGATTATGTCCTTAGCCATAATATTTTATCTAAAAAGCACTTTTAAGATGTTCAAATTTGTTCTGTCTTCCCCAAGACTTAATGTTTTGAATAAAACAATAAGTGATCTATCTGGATTTTTTGTTACAGTCCCCACCCTAATCACTGTTTTTAAGACTGCTAAGTGTTACTGCAAAATATGAACACTGCACCTTCAAAGCAATGATCTGAACAAGGTACCCTCTGAAGCCCTGCTATCCCTTCCCAGACCTCTTAAAAGCTCATTAAGTGCAAGATAGTTCGGGTACAATCTTTTTTTATACTGACATAACAGAGCATTTCTTACTTTGAAAAAAATCCTAAGCAGATGGTTCAAGAAATGAGAGCTTTTCCCCTGAGACTAGAAACTACCATGTCCTCATTAAAGACTGTAGATACATCTTCCAATTTCTGCTTTTATTATATTCTGATCAACAAATAGAAAACGGGGTCAAAAAAGGTCAAAATAAATTGTTCTTTTTTCTCCTGATTTCAAAGAACAACCCCAGCACCCAAGTTTCTAAGAATAAAGCAAAGCAATGGTGTGTATGGGTGTATCTCCCTTAGATCAAGTCAAACCAAAGGTGCAATTTTTATTCCATCTAACCCATAAGAATAGCTTGATGACAGACATGGCCCTTTTCAATATCTACACACCAAAGCTTTTTAGGTTAACAATATCTTAATTTCTAGATAGGTGGTTAAGTGCTTGATTATCTAATCTTAAGTTTTTCAAACTTAGCCCACCCAAGACATACCACACAATTAGAAAGTTATTTTCCAGTCCCAGAAATGTAATTACTTATTTATACGTAATATGTTGTATTTTTAACATTAGCCATTTCTTTATTTTATAATAATCCAGATATGAATGAAAATAAATTCAGGATAGCTTATTACCTTGAACTTTGTATTTGTATATACTAGAGATCACAGCATTATTTTTATTTTACTTTTAATGGCAGCTAAATAGTGGGATATCATTAAGTAACTCAGTTGTCTGGAATTAACCTCACTTTATATCAATAAACCAATAGTTTATTTAAGTATTCAATAAATATTTATAGAGCACCAATTCCGTGTCAGGCATTGTCCTATGTGCTTAGGATACATCACTCAATAAAAGACAGAAAGACTTTTGTCTTTGTTGGAGAGAGAGACAGATAAGTAATAACATAGTAAGTCCATGAGGTATCTCCTGGAGTGAGACGGGCTGTGAGGACAGAAGGAGAGAGTGATGAGGACTCAGAGTGCAGGATGAGAGGGTGTTTGGGGCAAAAGGATTTGGAGCTAAGACTTGAAAGAGATGAAGGATTTAGCCATGTGGAGATCTAGAAGACAATTTCAAACAGAGGGAACAGCCAGTACAAAGGCCCTAAGGTGGGCGGGTATCTGGCATATTGGGGGGACAGAAAGGAAGCCAAAATGGCTTGAGCAGAGAGAGGGATGGAAAGAAGAGTAGGAAATAATGTCAGAGCGATAGCAGGTTTTGAAGTAAATAAACTCATACAAATTTTTTTGAGAATTTATATCACCGTTTCCATATAGTATATTATGTTTCCTCTTATACCTGATAATAATATTCCCTTACTATCCTCTGACAATCAATTTCTTACTGAAACTAATTTAATATTTCATATGACCGGTATAATTGTATGATTCCATTTAATTTAATGTTCTCTATGTCTAAATTCCAGTTTGTAGCCGATATTGAAAAGTGATTTTAAAAAATAAAGCAAGGATTCAATTATTCAGTCAATTTGAACTACATTATGAAAAAAATGCTCTGTGCTCATTCATGAGTAAAATAGCATTGCTTGAAAATATTTATGTTGTCAAAGGAAGACACAGTATTTGTGAATTTAAAACATTTCTCCAAGAATTAGATACTTAGGCATGATAATGCCATAGTTTTGGTTTGTTTTTAAGAAATCATCACATGATACTACCAGGAAATGTCTTTTGAAAATGTAAGCCACATCCTTCAGAACAGATGAATAATTTGATAAATGCCACAACAGCTGCACTTTCCTAAAAAACCATGTTGTCACACTGCCACCTAAACACATCTCTCTAGTGCGTTGGGATATGCATATACCTTCTGAAATGGACATTGTCATTGGAAGATTGAACAAAATAAAGAAGTGTTTGGTGATGTCCATAATACAGAAGCAAAAAAACAACTTCACTTAAGTCATAAACAGTGGATCTGAAATCGTATCAAACCAATACAAGACAGGTACCAAGGTTACACTGTAGGAGGAGTACGTGCAATGGGAGATATTATGGTGTCCAGTTTTGGATAATACAATGTCCCACATATATTATCTTAGAATCACTGAATTTCAGCGTTTGAAAGGACTTTGTAACTTACAGAATGGCGGCCAACAAACTTTGGCCCTTTGCCTGTTTTACTGAAATAGAGCTAGCTGTGCTAGAGTTGCTTTTGCAAGAGAGACCATATGACCTGAAAAGCCCAAAATATTTACTATGACATTTATAGACAAAGCTTGCTGACTATAGATAGTATATTGATTAACCATATGGGCGCTGGAGTTAGACTACTAGGATTCAAATCTCCGTTCTGCAGGTGGTCCATTATATGGCTTTGGGCAAGTTACACAGACTCTGGACTGCCACTTCCCCACCTATATAATTAGGGGAAATAGTAAAGTCTATCATTGAGTTGTGAGCATTAAATGAAAAAGGGCACAATACATACTGATAAATGCTAACTCTTATTATATCATCTAGGTCAACTGTCCACTCAAAGTTATATACTTCTCTCCAAAGCGTCATCTACTACAGATTTCAACACAACTAGTGATGCAGGAAGCCCATTTTATCTTTTTTTTATTATTATTATGTTATGTTAATCACCATACATTACATCATTAGTTTTTGATGTAGTGTTCCATGATTCATTGTTTGCGTATAACACCCAGTGCTCCATGCAGTACATGCCCTCTTTAATACCCATCACCAGGCTAACCCATCCCCCTACCCCCTCCCCTCTAGAACCCTCAATTTGTTTCTCAGAGTCCATAGTCTCTCATGGTTCGTCTCCCCCTCCGATTTCCCCCCCTTCATTCTTCCCTTCCTGCTATCTTCTTTTTTTTTTTTTAACATATAATGTATTATTTGTTTCAGAGGTACAGGTCCATTTCATCTTTAATCATTCTATTAGAAAGTTCTGCCTTCCACTAGTTGAAATCTGTCTTTTTATAGCTCTATCCTATTAATCCCATCTCTTTGCGGTTCTACAGAACATCTCTTCCAAATACTAGGATCTTCAAATATTTAAAAAAGGTTTCTCTAATAAGACTTCATACCTCCAGTTCTTTTCGTTACTTCTGTTAAAACACACTTTGCATCCCTTTCTCACTTTGGTAATTCTTTTTAGAAGGGAATATAAAGTATTTACTCAGAAATTGGCATAAGACTTCAGACAGATAGATTCAGACCCTTACTCCTCAACCTCTCCATATTATGCTGATAACGTGTGTTTTATGCTACTCAATCTTTTTCCACCCCATTCTGTTCTGGAAGGGTTGATATTTTTAGATACAAAGACCTTATGTTTCCGCTTTTTATGTTTAATCTAATATAGCTCCAGTCTCTCAAGATCTTTCCAGATGTTGGTATTAGTGTTTAGAATGTTCACTGCCCCCGCCAGCTTCATATCACCTATGCACACTTGTGATGTCTTGATTCAAAAGATCAATAAATTTCCCATTAAGTTGAAATTAATACAATGAGTAGTCCTGAACTTATTTAGAGCAACTGAGTATTGTTTTAGTAATCAAATTGCCTTCCCCTTGGATTTCTATCACCCTAATCACTATTTACTGGTCTCACTTGGGGTGTCATTCGTCTTAGTGAAAGAAGTTGGAAGCAAATGTAAGTTAAGACATAAATATCTTTCTTTCTCTCTTTCAATATTATACCTTAAAACAAGCTGTATGTCTGTATAAGTAAAGGTTCTCCAGAGAAACAACCAATGGCATATGTATATATTAAGAGAGATATTTGTATTAAAGAACTGGTTCACGTGATTGAGGAGGCTTGGTAAATCCAAAATCTGCAGGGAAGCCTGGCAGACTGAAGACCCAGGGAAGAGCTGCAGTTCAAGTCCAAGGGCAATCAGCTGGCAGAATTCCTTCTTGCTAGGGAGAAGTCAGTCTTTGTTCCAGTAAGGTCTTCAACTGATTGGATAGGGTTCACCCACATTACAGAGGATGTAATGCTTTACTCAAAGTCCAATTTACATGTTAATCTCATCAAAAAAAAAAAAAAAAACACCTCCATAGAGACATCCAGAATAATGTTTGACCAAGTATCTGGGCACTGTGGTGCAGCCAAGTGACATATAAACTAACCAGGATAGTATCTAACTCTTTTCTAAACTTTTTCTTGAAATGAAAATAGCTAAAAATCTAGTATATAGGATGCCGGCATTTTGTTTCCATAATTTTTCCTTTGATAGCTAAGTACTCTGTTATATAAAACCATGATTAAGGGTGTGTCTAAGTGGATAAAGTCATGATAAAAAAGAACAATTAATTTTTGTTACCATATACAAATACAGCATCTTAACATATACCTTGAGTTTAATATTTCCTGAGTCCACATCAATAACCAATTTTTTTCTGTATCTAAGAAAATATCAAGGGTAGGAGAAATTAGAAAGCAACAGTGATTTTTATTGAAACCTTCTATTGAAGGTTTCAGAATCTAGATGTCACTTAAAGTATGGATAGGTCAGCGTTCCTTAATTCATTCACTTATTTTTAAAATTCCATTTTTTATATTCTAAAATTTTGAATTGCCACTTAAATTCCAATGCTATTTCTTCAAATGATTCCACAAGATTGTCAAAACAAATAGCTGTATAAATAAGAAAATATCTAAGCATTAAATGTTACTGCAATGTAATATTTGTGAACAAATTCTACTAGAATAAAAATATGCCAACATGCTGTCTATGGAAATTAGACTTTACTGAACTAGTATTTTGGTTCTATACTGTTATGAATCTAGGTTTTGAAAAATGTGAGGTTTCTTTTTTTCTTGGTTAACCTTTTATGATAAATAGAAATTATTAATTTAGAGACCGAGTGATTCTAAGATTATTTTTTATGATTCTTACTAATGATTCCTTTTTTTATCTGTGGTGTGCTGTTCTCTTTCGTTATACTTTTAAATTTCCTCTCTTTAGGTTTGGATGTGTGGAGGAGAAATGTTTGATGTCCCATGTTCTAGAGTTGGTCATATCTACAGGAAGTACGTCCCTTATAAAGTTCCATCTGGGACCAGCCTGGCAAGAGTGAGTAACGGGGTCAGAATAAGTTGGGCTTGATAGGGCTTCCTGTAGGCAGACTAAGCAGCCTCATACATGGTATAATTTGTGACCCAGACGGACAGGCACTGTCTGATAGAAACAAATGACTAAAATAAAAACTCCACCACTTCCCATTCCATTTGACAGGCTTTAGTATATAAACCGTTTCTGTGTTCCTCAGAGTTTTATTTCCATTCTTTAAGGAAGTACTAACTATTAATGCTAATTCTTGTGTTTAATTATTTCAAAACACTTTCACATACATTATATTTAATCTTTACCTCTTCCTTTTGAGATTGATAGTCTTAGCCTTATTTTGTAGATGAAAACTGGGGCTTGCCAGGTGGCTTGTTTATGCACAAATGAATGATAAATAGCAGAGGAGGGGTTTAAACCCAGGTCTTCAGAACTCCCCCTGCTCCCCTTCATGGAGTGTAACAGGATCCATAAAAAGTCAGATGGAGAAACAAGACAGGGAGAAGTGGTTGCCCAAACTCTGCCTTCTCATTTGCAACTAGGGCCAGCTCTGCCTAAAATTTTATCCTATCCCCAAAATCCCAAATTTGGCCAGTTGCAAGATGTTTTTTCAGATACTGTTTCAAATAAAACCTTTTTCATAGGCTAAATGAAAGGATGCTTTTTTCTTCTGCATTTTAGAATGTTCTCATACATATTTGGGAGAAAGTCATGATACTTTCGTGAAATAATCCTGACAATTTCTGTTTTCCATGTGACTGTCTCTAGAGCTGGGTTAGTTGTATTCACCACAGTATGTACCTGCCACCGCAGAGATACAAAATCTAGGGGGGAAAAAAAAAAAAAAAGGTGGTTTTGCCACATCGCTTCACACAGTGTTCTCCTAGGAATCTAATCTTGAATTATTCATTTTCGTTCTTTTACTAGTATGGCTGCAATATATAACTATTTGAGTCTTTTCTAGAAAGCTCAATAAGCTCACAAGCTTCTTTAAAATATAAACTAGTTCATCGGGTTTCATTAGAAATATTAACCCCACAAAGGCATAGTGTTTTCTCTGTTTTATTTGCTACTACACTCCCAACACCTCGAACAAAGCTTGATAGACACTCAACAAATATTAGTTGAAAGGATTAATTAACCAGGAAAAACTAAGACTAGAAAATGCTACAGGTTTGTCTAACTAAAACTTAAACATTTCAGTGAAGTATAAAAAAATTTTCATTTCTAGTGAGTCTTTTGGGGGAAGAGGATTCTTTCTTACTCCCTTTCTGAGATTGTCAACACTGTCCATTTCCTTAAGCCACATCCATAATCTTTTTTATAACAGTGTGAGTTAATAGTCATGAAGTTACCTCACATACACCTTGAAGGGAAATAGTCATATTATTACGCCCTCTTCAAAAGATTAGTAGCGTACTCCACTGAGTAGCTGCAAAAATATGCTCTTTGAGAAAAAAAATCACAAAATCATAAAGCAATTAAAGAGCTGCATCTTGGACAAGGACATATGATTCAATCTTGTCATAAGACTTAACACATATGAATCTCCAAGCTCATTCAGGAGAACAACAAGAATTCACTAAAAGGTCCAGTTTTGAGCACATTATCACAAATCAGCCATGTGGATATCATAAATCACAGCAGGTTAAACTACCCCAAAGATAATGATGTTGTCACTTGTCCCTTTCACCCACTCAAATGCGCCCAATTTGTGCCCCACTCTGCATCATTCATTTGCCAGATGGATGGAATGTGCGCTTGGTTTGTAGTCAAAATTAGTGTGTACAAACTGGAGGGGAAAGTTGTGCTGGTCCAGAGGGTATATTTTCAAAAAATAAAACTGTTCATATATTTTCAAGAAAGAAATTAAATACTATGTCAGTGTATATAAAAGTATATATACAGTGTATATAAAAGTATATATAACAGTAAATACTTTTTCAAGGACTGTCAAATATAGGAAAACTAGGGCTGGCACATAAAGTTCCCAGCAAATAAGTGAGTGTTCATTCAAATGAAAAAAAAGGAATTTTAATCTTTTCCACTTTTACTTGAGGGCTCATTTTTAGTTTTTGGTTTTTTTTCCTAAACCGCTAGAGCCATCAGAAAGTCATAAATATTGAAGCTCCACTGTCAGTCTAAGGAATGTTTTATGATATCTTAAATAAAAAAAACAATTCTGATTTTTGTGGGAGAGACTCAACTACCTGCTTGCTACCCTCTACGTCGTTACTAAATCATCAAAAATGATGAGAGACTTTAAAGGTGCTTCAGATGCAGGGCCATGTCTGTTCAATGGGTAGTCAATCTCTCCAGCCTCACTGGGAAATGTAGAAGATGGAGATTTTAACTCCAAAGGTGCGTTTTCTTAGTTTACAAAGCTCATTTAATTTTTCAAAAACGTGCACATTTTATGTGTGTACCTATGTAAACTGAGGATTCCAGCTGACTTCCAAACACACACACACACACACATACACACAGTTGTGTGAATAGCTTGCAGTCCTCTAAACAGTGCACCAGTGTGTGTATTATAGAAACAAATGCAAATAATTAGTACCTTCTGTTTACCTAGCATTATAGTCTGGTTGCGAGAGACAAGATAGCTATATATGAAACCATCCGAGGACAATACAGGACACCAAGTAATTGTTCAAACGTATTGTAAAGATATATACAGGTAGAGGGAGGAGGAGTAGAGAGGGCAACATAGCTGTTGAACTGAAAGAGGACCTTCAAGGGCACCTCAATTAAATGAACAAATTTAACAGAATAGTGGTTCCCAAACTCAGGACCAGTAACCCAGAGCCAGTTCCTGGACCAGCTTTCACCCAGCCTCAGTGAACTGAGAAAAAAAGGATCACAAAGCTACATATACTCAATTTAATGATATCTTTTTATGCAGCAATTAGAGACTTTTTTCCATTTTTATGACAGAATACAAGATAGATTTTTATTAACGCCCTTATTTGGCAAAAATAAAAATTAGCATCCTTCTGTCAGTTCCCATAAAATGCAAAAATCCAAGAGATAGTGACTTACAATTGATCTTCCTCTGGGAATCAGAGTATCCACTCATCATGAATACAATTAGATATTTTGCTGAGTCGGCATCCGGTCCAATGTTTGTATACTGGGCATTGTTGTAGTATCTTTTCACCAGGAACGAACTGCCAGTCCCTGAGGGAAGGGATGCTAATCCCTATTGTTGTAGGGAGACGAGACAGTCCCCAGGGCTGTAGTGACAGTTGTCCCTTCCTGGAGATGACACTGTCCTCATCACAGAAGAGGGAGCAGCTCCCCAGCAAAAGGCCCACCGAGCCTCTGCACAGCGGAAGTGGCTGAGGGGCAGGTGGGTGGAAGACTCCAAGGAGACCCTTCATTCTGATGGGTTGTGAGGTGAACCACACACTCTGCCCAAGGAGCAGCCATATTGGCACCTCACAGACTTCTCTGTGAATGCTAGTGCTTTGGGGGACAGTCAAAGCCATTGGACCTGAGATCAGTGGCTCTGTGAACAGGACATGACAGAGGGGCAGAGCCGTCACCCCATGGATAAACATACTAGCTGACTGTAGCACAAGGGTCATCCCACGGATGCGACTTTACCCAAAGGAGTTTCCCCAGGAGGATCCCAAGCCAGTGAAGGGTAGCCCTGCCGACTGTGAGGGGGGCTGTCCTGGAGGCTCACACAGCTGTCCTCCCTAGCTCCAAAGGAGGACAGCATGGGACACAAAATTGGAACCGATACTCACTCTAAGTTTGCAAGGGGTGTGACAGAATGCGAATCAGAGGATTGTGTACTTCTGTGGTTTGCCACTGACATAGTATTAATAATATTTTCTTTTCTAAAATATCATCTTGCATTTTATGGCAACCATCATCCAAGTTGCAAGAGAAAGCTATAAAACAAAAGAAGTCAAACCCCGTAAAACTCCGATTGCACAGGATGGCCTATAGAACTTGAAAATGTAACTCACATTAGAAGGGATAAGGTTAAATGTCAAGTGAGCAGAGCTGGGATGGTGAACTGAGACCGGACTCGCCAAGGTTTACCCCTCCTACCATAGTGCCCCTCATAGGGAGGCTTGGAGTAAACAGGGGCAGCTGGAGCAGAAGGGTGGGGGCTCCAGCCTGAGTTCCTACCTGTAGGAAGGAGTAGGCACAGACAGTGAGAAAGGATTGTGTTTGGGACCTATGGAGCTAAACTAGGAATGTACCTTGGAGACAGACTCTGGAGGACCCGTGTCCAGAGAAGGGTGTATTTTTCTTATAAATTGTGGGGAGGTACTCATAGTTTTTGAGCAGGAAATGCCAGGATAAAAATAAAAGGGGTAAAAACAGGTCAACCAACAAGTAAATATTTAGTGGGAGAAAGACTAAGGAAAATAACATTTTGAATGTAAGAAGCATTTGTAAAAAAAATTTCCTAAAAGGTTTTTATTGATTTGCCACACTGCGGTGAGAGAGAGGCCAAATGTGACTATGAGGTTTTCATCATGGCTTCTAAGAAAAAATCATATCAGTACAAAAATGGGGACGCGAGGAAGGGGAAGGGGGAAAATGCTCAGATTGGTTTTAGGTAAGGAGGGTGAGAAGCAACTGCCTTACATGAGCTCAGGGAGAGCCAGATCTCTGGAGACTTGCACAGATTTCCCATCTAGAATTCTGAGAGCCCACAAAAATCAGATTTTCTATATCAATAAATGTTCATTTCTGAAAAAAAAAAAAGTATTTATCATGCCAGGCACTATGCTAGAGCCTGGAAGGATAAATGATGAACAAGATAAACATAAACTTTAACTTCTTTTTTTTTAAAGATTTTATGTATTTATTTGAGAGAGAGAGCGCGTGTGCGCGCACACACAGGAGTGCGGGGGGTGGGAAGGGCCAGAAGAAGAGGGAGAAGCAGACTCCCCACTGAGCAGGAAGCCCGATGTGGGGCTCCATCCCAGGACCCAGGGATCATGACCTGAGCAAAGGTAGACACTTAATCGACTGAGCCATCCAAGCCCCCCAAACTTTAACTTCTCATAACTAATGGCCTTGATTATGAAAGTCAGGTGGCATCCACACAGTCCAGCAATCTACATAACAATCAGAATACCGTGAGGGTGAGCAAAGGGTTAAATAAATGTAACTAAACTCGCTATGGAATGAGATCTGTATCTTAGATACTTATTTATAAACTATTTTGTGGAGATTATAATGTTATCATTGTGATTATGATTTTAGAGAAGAGGAGGTAAATCTCATAAATCACATCTAGCATTATTTAACACATAGCGATATATGTTCTATATTAATACATAATATTTAATGATCCTACAGGCCACACTGTGATCTACATCCAAGTTACAAATGTTTTTCACCTTATGTATTTACCTAGGGTTTCTTGGCAGAATGCCATGAGCTTTGAAGATGTCCCATGGTTATTATACTTCATGGGCATGAAGGTTAAACCTGAGGTCTGAGGGAGAATGGTGGTTTTTGCCTCTGTCGGCTATGAAGTGACCTCTTAACCTATTTCCCAAGTTGTCATTAGTCCGGTGTCATATCCCTGGTGACGTCTGGTTCTGCTGACTCCATAGATCATCTCAGACTGTTGAAATTAGTCAGGGTGGAGGGAGGTACAGAGGAGGAGGAGTGGGGAAGGAGTGTTTCAATGTCAAAGCCGGACCACCCCAAGTCGATTAGTGAGTGCCCCCTCATCATTCACCCCGGTGTCGGCTATCCCGGTCTGAAGCAGCTGAAATGGAAGAACACAAGATCTGACGTATGCCCTCCCTCATTTATGTCAGAAAAATATATCAGTCGAGGAAAAGCTTTAGCAAGACCAAAATGACTACTTTGATATCAGAAAATAAAATCACCAACAAGGCTATAAAGTATGGTGATGAATGAGAAATCTGCTCCCACAAATTGACCTTTCTCCCCCTGATGATTGTAAATCAGTTTACTCTCATAAAACTGCCCGGCAAATAGGAGCTGTAGCATGACAACCTTAGCCATCAACGGCAGCCAGCACTTCTTCCTGTTGCTCTTAAAACTATAGAGTTCAGGTGCATTATCTGAAACTATCACTGAGTTCGGGGACACGGTGGCCTATCATGGGCTTTCTCCCAAAAAGCAGGAAAATGATGAATTCTTCCAAAAAGACTCAGCCTGCATAAATGGCTAGGACTTCCATGCAGAAGCAATTCGTCTGAAAACAATAACTATCTCTAACTCTTCCTTACAATATAACAAAAAAGGCAATAAGACTGTCTGATACTGAGGGCCAGAACTAAAGATGATTCACATACTGCAATCATGTGTTTGCTTCTCTCCCTTCTCGGCCACATTTTAGAATATAATACCCTCTCTTTAGATGGGGCTGTTTATTTAAGAAGTCCAAGCATCTTTCATAAATAATATTTCATCATTCTTCATGAGAGTCTCCCTAAAGAAAACAACCATAAGTTTATTATGCGACGATAATGAGTCAATAAATCCTTAAGATATGATGAGTCCATTGCGTGTTATGAGGAGAAGGGTCATCTCTAAAGCCTCAACAGAGGCTCAGGCTGGAGAAATTTTTCAATCAATATTTATCAATTGCCTACCATCGAGACACATAGAGCATGCTACATGTCCTAAGCCAATAGCATTGGGTCATCCTTTTGTAATGGAATGTCACATCACCAAGGACATCGCCCATACTGGAGACAAGTTTCTGGCACATGACACTAGTAGAGCACTCATACTCACCCTTTAACGATGGTCCTTTTTTGGACACTGGACGTTTTATGCTTGTTTTGCATAAGAGGAAAACAAGGCAAAGTAAAACTACTCTGCCAAGGACCCAGACAGAGGAGTTGGGAAAAACACGAAACACAAACTTACTTCTCACTGCTTGACCCTCACTTGTTCCCTTAACTCCTAAACCAGTGGTATCAGAATTTTTTTTAAGTATCCACATGTGTTTTGTCTGTTTAACAAATAACAACAGAATCACAATTGTCCTTAAATTTTTTTAAAAATACGGAGGTAAAACATGGAATTTGCATACCAAACATAGAAACACTAAACAGAAAGTGAAGTATCATGAGAACATGTGAGGTAAAAAGAACCACATTATTTTAAAACTCAGCAATTTTCCACAAAGCTTCTCAAAATGAACTTTTAGTTTGATTTTCTTCCTATTCGTTTGCTCTATATCGTACCCGCCCAAAAACTCCCACAGATGCTATCAATTTACCAGTTAAAGCATTCTGCTCAATTTCATTGTTTCAAGTATTCCTCAGTGCTTCCCCAGGTTTAGCTCAGCTATGACTTGTGAATCAAGTAGCTAATGCTTTCTAATGTGCAAAATGGGTCTTGGCATTGAGACAAGCAATCTCTAATCCATAAGGACAAAATTCAGCATTTCCTGAGCTATCTAGTGAGGACCAATATTTCCCATGTGTTTTTTGTTAAGCCTATTGGAAGACTTTTTTGGCGGTGGGGGCGGGGAGCATGTGTGAGTGGAGTATGGGGGAGGGGCAGAGGGTGAAGGAGAGAAAGAATCTCAAGTAGACTCTATGCTGAGCCCAGAACCCAACACAGGGCTGGATCTCAGGACCCCGAGATCATGACCTGAGCTACCCAGATGTCCCAAGCCTTTGGAAGATTTTATAGGATAAATATAATATTTAAATGGGGATCCTAGGCATCTACATGACAATTAGCCATCATGATTAATCATACTCTTACTCTGTCATTCTTAACAAAATTAAAATCGGAATGATTTTCTCTTTCCTGTGGTACCTTTTCCAGTCTGCTTTTGGCTACTCCTTCTCCTACCTAAAGCACCTTGGCACTTTATGTTATTAGTTAGCATTTATACAGCTTTCTTTTTTCAAAGCACTTGAGAAACTACATGGTGAGCCCATTTGTGGGCTAGGGGAAATTATAATTGCGTTTTTGTCATTATCCCCATTAGAACCGAACATTTTCCTGCATTCACAACTCCACTGGAGCCTCAGAAAGGAGAAAGCTTGCTTAGATAAAATAGGACCCTGCTGCTACAAAATTAACCTACTGAAATTTAAGCAAATTTAAATATTTTAGCATGCCATAATCTTAATAACCAAAAATGCAACTCTTGCAAGAGGGAGCCCGGCAGGCTACTTTCTAACTCCACCTTTCGGGACCCTAATGGGATGATGAAGCCACGGGAGCACCTTAATGGGAAGCACTCATTTTGTGGAATTAGCTTCTTACCGTAAGATGTGTAAATGCACAGTGACACTGTGCTTGAGGCCTGTAGTATTTCATTTCTGTTCTGATCAACGTTGTTTTTTTTTTAATGTTATGTTAATCACCATACATTACACCATTAGTTTTTGATGTAGTGTTCCATGATTCATTGCTTGCGTATAACACCCAGTGCTCCATGCAGTATGTGCCCTCTTTAATACCCATCACCAGGCTAACTCATCCCCCTACCCCCCTCCCCTCTAGAACCCTCAGTTTGTTTCTCAGAGTCCATAGTCTCTCATGGTTCGCCTCCCCCTCCGAGTCCCCCCCCCTTCATTCTTCCCTTCCTGCTATCTTCTTCTTTTTTTTTTAACATATAATGTATTGTTTCAGAGGTACAAGTCTGTGATTCAACAGTCTTACACAATTCACAGCACTCACCATAGCACATACCCTCCCTAATGTCTATCACCCAGGCGTTCTGATCACCCTTGTTTCTAATAGTTTATTAGTTCGTGGCGAGAACTCCATTTCCAGGGGTATAACATACAACATGGTGGCCATAGTCAGTATTATTATAATGTGTATTTGAAAGTTGCCAACAGGGTAAATCTTAAAAGTTCTCATCACACGGGAAAAAATTGTAACTGTGTGGTGAGTGACAATAACTAGACTTAGTATGGTGGTCACTTTCCAGTGCATACAAATATGGAATCATTATGTTATATGCTTGAAACTAGTAGGTCACATGTCAATTTTATACACACACACAAAAAAAGAATTCCATTTCCAACTTCAATTCCAGCCCAAGTATATCTCTTTTTGATGTTACATTTGAAGTAAAGAAAATAGTTCCATTTGATATTCTATAGACTGAGAAACGGTCAAAACCAATTGGCAGCTCTGTGGTGCCTGGATGCTTTTAGTGTTCTAATTCTGAAAACAGCTTATAAAAATAAAATTTCACAGATTACCTAAACTTTGAACAGATATGAATTCCAACTTTAGGACCCTACATAAGCTATTAAAAACATAGAGTTTTTTTGGTCTATTTTGACAGTATGAAAAATAAAACAGGTTGTACTAATAACAAATGGAATGAATACTGTAGCAGCATTTAGTTTAACCACAGTTTGCTTGTGGTAGATGTTCACTATTACGGAACAAAACACTTGATACTCTCTTTGGTTAATGGTTAGAAGTGCTGGTTGTGATTTATTTTTTTTTAAAAATAGTAATTGTGGGGTACCTGGGTGGCTCAGTCAGTTGAGCATCAGGCTCTTTATTTTGGCTCAGGTCATGATCTCAGGGTCCTGGGATCAAGCCCTGCATGGGCTTGCACTCGGCAGGGAGTCTGCTTGAGATTCTTTCTCTCCCTCTGCCCCTCCCCCGCTCTCTCTCTCTTTCTCTCTCAGAAATAAATAATAAAAATAATAAAAAAATTTAAAAAAGCAATTGTATTAATAATTATCTACAAATAAAATCATACTGCCTTTTTTTAAGATTAATTTTTTTGACAGAAAGAGAGCACAAGCAGGGGGAGAGGGAGAGCAGGCTCCGCACGGAGCAGGGAGCCTGATGCAGGGCTCGATCCCAGGACCCTGGGATCATGACCTGAGCTGAAGGCAGATGCTTAACTGACTAAGCCACCCAGGCACCCCAAACTGCCTTTTATACTCAAGTTGTGGTAGCATGAGACACCATGGCTTGATTGCCAGAAATGGACACCCTTCACCTTATCCTCCTGATGTCTCTAGATTTCCCCAAAAGGCTTCCTCCCTGCGTGCTTACATACCTGTTTGTCAGATGCAGTACCCGCTCTGCCTCACCCATGACTTGCTTCTTCTTTGTGCTCCCACTTGCCTGTTTCTTGCCTGGGAAGCCATTGGAGAAGCCACACCACCTCCACCATTCAGAAGAAGAGCATCAACTCCTAGTCCATGGTGCTGTCTCTGGAGAAACCAACACTTCAATTCTCAAAGTGCCAGAACTTCTCTCAGTCCCGGATAGACTCAGGAAGGTTGTCCTTTAGCTGTGGGCTAGCTAAAAGAAACAGAAACCACACTTTCACTTATGTCCTATCATTCCACATTTTGCTTCTGAGGCGAGGTCATAAGGCATCGCAGCTTCCACCTTGATTGCTTGGATGGCTTGATTTGGGGGAAGCTAGCCACCACATCATGATGACACTCAAGCAGCCCTCTAGAGAGGCCCATATGGAGGAAACCTGAGTCCTCCTACCAATAGCAAGCACGACTTTATCAAACATGTAAGCCTCCTTGGAAGATCTTCCAGCCCCATTCAAGACTGAGGGTTCTAGAGGGGAGGAGGGGGGGAGGGGATGGGTTAGCCTGGTGATGGATATTAAAGAGGGCACGTATTGAAAAAAAAAAGATAACTGCTTCTTTAGCCAAAATCTGACTGAAACTGATGAAAATCCAAGCCAGATTGCCCAGCTAAACCACTCCCAGTTTCCTGACCCACAGAAACTGTAAAATATTTTTTAAATTGTTTATTATTAAGCCACTCCATTGAGGGTAATTTGTTATGTATTGATAGATAACTAATACAGCTCTTCCTGTTTAACAACTCTTCAGGAGCAGCAATCAGTCCAATTTTAAGGGACATGATTACCTCAGGTGGTCCACTTGAAGCTTAAACATTAGGCAAGTTATGCCTCAAAGATACTATCAACAGGTATCAAAAGGCAACTCACTGAATGGCAGGAAATATATGCAAATCATATATCTGATAAGGGATTAATATCCAGAATATTTAAAGAATTTCTACAACTCAGTAATAACAAATAAACAAGCAAGCTGATTTAACAATGGGCAATGGATTTGAATAGACATGTCTCCGAAGAAGATATACAAATGGCCAATAAGCATGTGAAAGATGTGTAATATCACTAATGATTAGGGAAAATACAAAACAAACCCATGATGAGATACCACTTCACACCCATTAAGATGGCTACTATTGAAGGGAAAAAAAAAAAAAAAAAAACAGAAAATAGTGCTGGAAAGGATGTATAGGAATTAGAATGTTTGTACATGGCAGAAATGTTAAATGTTGCAGCCATGGTAGAAAACAGTTTGGAGGTTCCTCAAAAAAATAAAGATGTAATTACCATATGATCCAATGATTCTACTTCTGAGTACATACACAAAAGAATTGAAAGCAAGGACTCAAACAGATATTTGTACACACATGTTCATAGTAATAGTCAAACATAGAAACCCAGTATTTGCTTGACAATAAATGGACAAGCAAAATGTGGTATATATATATATACACACACAATGGATTATTATTCAGCCATAAAAAGGAAGAAAATTCTGACATATACTACAGAATGGCTGAATCTTGAAGACATATGCTAACTGAAATATGCCAGTCACAAAATAACAAATACTGCATGATTCCTCTTATATGAAATATCTTACATAGTCAAATTCATATGAAATAGAAAATAGAATGGCAGTTGCTAAAGACTGAGGAAAGAGGAAATGGGGAGTTATTGTTTAATGAGTTTAGAGTTTCAGTTTAGGAAGATGACAAAAGTTATGGAAATGGATGGTGGCAATGGTTGCATAACCATGTGAATGTTTTTAGTTTTTTGGGAGGAAAATTAAGGTATTTCATTTGTTTGTAAAAATACTCATCAGAAGTAGCTAGAACATTCATTCAAATTGTATTTCACATAATTTATGCTAAAGAGAGAGCATTTTTTTCCATGCCTTGGCAAATTGTAATATTCCTTTTTTAAGTTTGAGTCACCTTCCAATATTTAATCCTTTATGCTTTCAATGCTGTGAAATATCTACCATAGTTCCTGTGATGTGAAGTTTTTGATGGTATCACTTTCTCTAGGACAAGTATTTTCCTCATTATGACAAGAAATACACTCTTGCTAAACTCCCTGGCTATATATCTAGAGTCTCTCAAATGACAGCAATGTTAACATTTCCATGGCCAGTCATTTCTTCCAGAAATTCTATTTGAATTTCACTTTCAGCATTATCACTTTTTGCTTTTTTGCTGCTCTTTCATCTTTGTTAGCCAAGTCTCTCATTTTGATTATCCACTTTTGTAAAATGTCATGTCATGTTTATCTATAGGAAACAAGGACAAAACACAACTATGTTTCTGACTATGTGTGAACTGAAAAACAGATGTGAACTGTGTATGAACTGTTTAGCAGATGTGCCATGATCAATCACCAACAGACTTTGAAAGAAGTGATGTAATTGGTCATTGATCATAATATGCATTTATTATTTACATAGTGATTTGTGGTTTGAAGAGCTAACAGCAACATGTGTTCCTTATACAATTACTCACAGTTAACATACCATAGCAACTGAAATCTGAACTGTGTTGTTGGAAGCATGTGAATGTTTCTAGTGCCACCAAACTGCACATTTAGAAGTGGTCAAAAGGCAAATTTTATGTTACGTATATTTTACCACAGTGAAAAAAAATAGGCAAACTGATTCTAAAATTTATCTAGAAATGCAAAGGACCTAAGATACTTGATAAACAACAAAGTTGGAGGACTTACATTACCTGATTTCAAGCTACAGTAATCATGACAGTAGTATTGACAACAAAAGGATTAATGAAAGAAAATAGAGTTGAATTAGATACTTGCATATGGTCAAACATTTCTAGAAAAAAAACGAAGAAGAAAAATTGTGAGGTTGGGGAGATATGACACTCTAGGCACTTACACCTAGAAGGAAAGATTGATAAATTGGACTCCACTGAAATTAAGATCTCCTGCTCTTCAAAAGGCACTGTAAAGAGAATAAAAAGACAAGATACAGACTGGGAGAAAATATTTACAAATCACATTTCTTTGTAATATAGTTTGAAATCAGGGAGCATGATATCTTTAGCATTATTCTCCTCTTTCTCAAGATTGCTTTGGCTAGGGGCACCTGGGTAGCTCAGTCATTAAGTGTCTGCCTTCAGCTCAGGTCATGATCCCAGGGTCCTGGGATAGAGCCCCACATCGGGCTCCCTGCTCTGCTGGAAGCCTGCTTCTCCCTCTCCCACTCCCCCTGCTTGTGTTCCCTCTCTCGCTGTGTCTCTCTCTGTCAAATAAATAAATAAAATCTTTAAAAATAATTGCTTTGGCTATTCAGGGTCTTACATACAAACTTTAGAATTGTTTGTTCTATTTCTATAAAATATGCCATTAGGATTTTGATAGGGATTGCAATGAATCTATATATTGCTTTGGATAGTACGAACATTTTAACAATATTAATTTTTCCAAACCACGAGTACTAGTATATCTTTCCATTTATTTGTGTCTTCTTCAATTTCTTTCATTAATGCCTTGTGGTTGTCAACATACAGATTTTTCAACTCCTTAGTTAAATTTATTCCCAGATACTTTATTCTTTTCAATTCAGTTGTAAATGGGACTTTTTTTTTAAGATTTTATTTATTTATTTGACAGAGAGAGACACAGTGAGAGAGGGAACACAAGCAGGGGGAGTGGGAGAGGGAGAAGCAGGCTTCCTGTGGAGCAGGGAGCCCGATGCGGAGCAGGGAGCCCAATGCGGGGCTCCATCCCAGGACCCTCGGATCATGACCTGAGCCGAAGGCAGACACTTAATGACTGAGCCACCCAGGTGCCCTGTAAATGGGACTCTTTTTTTAATTTCTCCTTCAACAGATTGTTATTAGTTATAGAAATGCAACAGATTTTTGTGTATTGATTTTGTATCCTGAAGCTTTACTGAATTCATTGATTGGTTCTAACAGTTTTTTGATGAAGTCTTTATAGTTTTCTATATATAATATCATGTCATCTACAAATAGCAACAGTTTTACTTCTTCCTTTACAATTTGAATGATTATTTTTCTTGCCTAATTGCTCTGGCTAGTATTTCCAATACTATGTTGCATAAAAATGGCAAGAGTGGGCATCCTTGTCTTGTTCCTGATCTTAGAAGAAAAGCTTTCAGTTTTTTCCACTGACTATGATGTTAGCTGTGGGTTTATTATATATGGACTTTATTATGTTGAGGTGCATTCCCTCTGTACCCACTTTGTTGAGAGTTTTTGTGATAAATGAATGTTGAATTTTGTCAAAAGCCTTTTCTGCTTCTACTGAGATGATCATTTTTAGCTTTCATTTGTTAATTTGGTATATCACATCGACTAATTTGTGGATGTTGAACCATCCTTGCATATCCCTAGAATAAATTCCACTTAATCATGGTGTATGATTGTTTTAATGTATTGTTAAATTTGGTTTGCTAATATTTTGTTGAGGATTTTTGCATCTACATTCATCAAAGATATTGGCATCCTTGTGGCATCCTTGTCTGGTTTCAGTATCAGACTTATACTGCCCTCATAAAATGAGTTTATAAGAGTTTCCTCCTCTTCTATTTTTTGGAAGGATTTGAGGATTGGTATTAATTCTTCTTTGAATAGAATTCACCAATGAAGCTGTCTGATCCTGTACTTTTTTGAGAGGTTTTTTATTACTGATTGAATCTCCTTACTAGTAATCAATCTGTTCAGATTTTCTATTTCATCATGATTCAGTCTTGGTAGGTCGTATCCATCTATCCATTCCTTCTAGGTTGTCCAATTTGTTGGCACATTATTGCTCATAGTAGTCTCTTACAATCCTTTGTATTTATATGTTATTAGTTGTAACTTCTCTTTATTTCTGATTTTATTCATTTGAGTCTTCTTTTTTTTTCTTGGTGTATCTAGATAAAGGTTTGTCAATTTTATTTATCTTTTCAAAGAAACAGCTCTTAGTTTCATTGATCTCTCTACTATCTTTTTAGTTTCTATTTCATTTATTGTGCTCTAGATTTTACTATGTCCTAACTTCTACCAACTTCTACTATTTCCTAACTTTTACTAACAAAGTCCAAAGTTTTGGACTTTGTTTGTTCTTCTTTTTCTAGTTCCTTGGGCTGTAGAGTTAGGTTGTTTTTGAGACTTTTCTTGTTTCTTGAGGAAGGCATTTATTGCTATTAACTTACCTTTTAGAACTGCTTTTGCTGCATTCCATAAATTTTGCCATGTTACATTTCCAATTTTGTCTGTCTCAAGATATTTTTTTATTTCTCTTTTGACTTCTCTGACCCATTGGCTGTTCAGTAACATGCTGTTTAAACTCCAAATATTTGCAAATTTTCCAGTTTTCCTTATATAATTAATTTTTAGCTTTATACCATTGTGGTCAGAGAATGTGCTTGATATGATTTCAATCCTCTAAATCTATTAAGACTTGTTTTGTGGCTTAACATATGATTATCTCAGAAAATGTTCCATGTACACTAGAAAGTGTGTATTTTGCTACGTTTGGATGGAATGCTCTGTAACTATCTAGTCAGTCTATCTGAGATGTCCTTTAAGGCTGATGTTTCCTTATGAATTTTCTATCTGGGCTATCTATCTGTTGATGTAAGTGGAGAATTAAGGTCCCCTACTATTACTGTATTGCTATCTATTTCTCCCTTTAGGCCTATTAATATTTACTTTATATACTTAGGTGCTTTTATATTGGATGCATAAATATTTACAAATGTTATATTCTTTTGTTGGACTCACCCCTTTATCATTATATAACACCCTTCTTTGTCTCATATTACAGTTATTGTAATAGGACAAAATCTCTTTTGTCTGATATAAGTATAGCTGTTCCAACTTTCTTTTGGTTTTCGTTTCCATGGAATATCTTTTTCCATCTCTTCACTTTCTGTCTGTATATGTCCTATATCTAAAGTCAGTCTCTTGTAGGCAGCACATAGATGGGTCTTGTTTTTTTAATCCATTCAGCCACTCTATGTTTTTCCACTGAAGAATTTAGTCCATTTACATTTTAAGTAGTTATTGATAGGTATGTACTTATTACCATTTTCTTAATTGGTTTTTGACTGTTTTTGTATTTCCTCTCTGTTCCTTTCTTCTCCTGCTCTCTTCCTTTGTGGTTTGATGACTTTCTTTAGCAGTATGCTTATATTCCTTTCTCTTTGCCTTTTCTGCACTTACTATAGGTTTTGTTTTGTGGCTATTATGAGGCTTACATATAATAACTTATATCCATAACAGTCTATTTTAAGTTGATAACACTTAAGTTTGATCCCATTCTAGAGCTCAACATTTTTACTCTCCCCAACCATATTTAATGTTTTTAGTGTCAAATTTTACATCTTTTTATCTTGTGTATCCCTTAACTAATTATTATAGTCATAGTTATCTTTACTACTTTTGTTTTTTAACATTTATACTAGCTTTATAAGTGAGTAATCCACTACCTTTACTATATATTTATCTTTCTAGTGACATTTATTCTTTCATATATGTTCTTGTCACTGAAGAGTGCCCTTTCTTTTCAGCATAAAGAAGTCCCTTTAAGATTTCTGTAAGGCCAGTTTAGTGGTGATAAACTCCCCTAGCTTTTGCTTGTCTATAAACTCCTTATCTCTCCTTCAATTCTGAATGATAATTTTGCCAGGTAAAATATTCTTGGCTGGAAGTATTTTTTCTTTCAGCATTTTGACTATATCATGCCACTTTCTTCTGGGCTGCAAAGTTTCTGCTGAGAGAAGGAAATGAAAATTCAAAAAGATATATAAACCCCCATGTTAATTTCAGCATTATTTATAACAGCCAAGATATGGAAGTAACTTAAGTGTCCATTGATGGATGATTGTGGTATAAATATACAATGGAATGTGATTCAGCCCTAAAAAAAGAATGAAGTCTTGCCATTTGCAACAGCATAGACGGACCTCAAGGGCATTATGTGCTAAGTGAAATAAGTCAGATAGAGAAAGACAAATACCATATGATCTCTTTTACATGTGGAATTAAAAAAAAAAAAAACAAGCTCATAGATACAGAGAACAGATAAATGATTGCCAGAGGTAAGGGATGAGGGGTGGGAGGAATGGGTAAACTTTTTTTTAGTTTAAATAAATTTTTTATCACATTTCTAACAAAAGACTTGTATCCAGAACATATATAGAATTCTCAGAATTCAATAATAAGAAAACAAACAACCCAATTTTTAAATGGGCAAAAGATTTAAATAGGTAGTTCACCAAAAAAGATATACAGATGGTAAATAAGTACATGAAAAGAGGTTTCACATTATTAGACATTAAGGAAATGTAAATTGAAACCATACTTTTATAATGGCAAAAATAAAAAGACTGACCGTATTGAGTGTTGAAGTTATGGTTTAACTGAAATGCTCACACAATGCTAATGGGAATGTAAAATGGAACAACCACTTTGGAAAATAGTTTAACAGTTTCATTAAAAGTTAGACTACTTAGCATATGAACCAGACATTCCACTTCAAAATATTTACCCAGTAGAAATTAAAGCAAATGTCCATACAAACACTGTTCATAGCAGCTTTATTTGTAATATCCCCAAAACCCAATGTCCATCAATAGGTAAATGGAGAAATAATTGTAGCATATCCACATACTGCAATATAATAAAAAGAAATGCATGCGACTACATGAATGAACTTAATAATTATGCTTACTTTAAAAAGCCAGACAAAAAACACATACGTTATGATTCTATTTATTTAAAAGTCTAGAAAATGGGTGGCTCAGTCATTAAGCATCTGCCTTCAGCTCAGGTCATGGTTTCCAGGGTCCTGGGATGGAGCCCCGCATTGGGCTCCCTGCTCCGCGGGAAGCCTGTTTCTCCCTCTCCCACTCCCCCTGCTTGTGTTCCCTCTCTCACTGTGTCTCTCTCTGTCAAATAAATAAATAAAATATTTTTTTAAAGTCTAGAAAATATAAATAAATAAATAAATCTAGAGAATACAAACTAAATTATGGTGGCAGAAAGTAGATCAGTGTACAACACCAAGAGTGAGCCCTAGTGTAAACTGTGGGCTTTGGGTGATGGTGTGTCAATGTGGGGTCATCAATTATAATAAATGAACCACCTGGGTGGGAGATGTTGATAATAGGAGAAGCTATGCATTTGTGGGGGCAGGGAGTAAATGGGAAATCTCTGTACCTACCCTTTAATTTTGCTGTGATCCTAGAACTGCTCTAAAAAAAAAAAAATAGGTCTTAATATTTAAAAAAAAAAAAAAAAAAAGGTCAGCAGTTGCCTGGGGATGGTGGTAGAGGTGTGTAAGAAAGGAAACAGAGAGCGGGATTTCAAAGAGGCATATGGAAACATTTGGAGGTGATGCATATGTTCATTATCTTGATGGTGATGATGGTTTCACCTATATATACATAAATCACAATGTGCCAAATTGAACACTTTAAACATCAGCAGTTTATTGTATATCAATTATTCCTCAATAAAGTTGTTTTTAAGATTAAGCTTACATGCATTTTTTAATAAGATGCTGTTAAATAATTTGGGGAGTTGTTCTTTGTCTTATAACTAAAGGCTACATTAAACGTTATCAGAAACGCTACCATAAATATCTAAAATATCCGGCCAGAAAATAGAATAGAGATACAGCTAAATTATCTCAAAAAGCTCAGAGCTGGTAACCAGTTACAAACAGCTCACATAGCCTTGGGGAAGAAGAGAGGAAAGTGGCTGTCAGACAAGCCTCCCTTTTTAGTTCTGGATTAGCCACCCTCTCCTTATGCTGAAGGATTCCCACTGACTTCAAAGAAGTCCTTAGATCAGAGAGAGCAGTGCTAGGCTGAATGATTGTAGTGAGGTTGAGGCTCTCTTAAAGAGATTCTCTTTTGAGCTGTAGCCAGGATGACACTATCACTTTATCAATGATAAGAGGGCTTTGGGTGGGACTCCAGAGCTACTAAAGTACTCTGAAGCATCAAAGAGGAGAAAAGAAATGCATTTAAATCAAGGCAGAATTTTTAAAGTCATGGGATAGTGATGCAATTCCTTGCTGGAGGAGTGTCTGGGACAAATAAGAAACTGTTTCTGTGGGAGATTGGCTTGGCTTTGTTAGCTACCAGCCGTTGCTGGGGGGAAAAGCACCAAAAAAAAAAAAAAAAAAAAAACAGCTGAAGAAAGAGAAATCTATTATAAACCCATCATAATACAATAGCTTAATATTGACACAAGCACAGCATGTGGGCTGGGGTCAGGCCAGTGCACATGTAAGGATTGCATCCTGCACAAAGCAATGGAGGCACACGAGGAGGTGAGGTGGCCCAGATAGTACAAGCATGGGGCAGCCTCCTGGCCAGACCATCAACTGCCAAATAATCTGCTGAGAAACTGAATAGGGATCGTATTTTTAGGATAATTAAACAGCAGGGTCTAAAATGTTGTTGGCAGAAAGAAATAATTAGTAGAGAGATTTCTGCAGTGTCATGAATCAGCAGGTATAATGGAACTATCTGTTTTCTTCATGTTGCTCAATAAAGACGATCAGTCAGAGCCGGAAATCTGTTCTTATAAACTGAGCTAGAATGTGATTTAATGTCCCTGGTAAAATATCAATTCAAGGACCTGATGAGTGTTAGAATTAAGGAAAGATTTAGTGTCGGATAATGCAAAGAAAACAAGACTCGAATTCTAAAGACCTCTAATATAAGGCTGAATGCGTTAAGTGTGTTAATAAATATTTGGGCAACACCGAGAAAAGACAGATTAATCCCAGTTTGGGTTGAACAGAGGAGCATGGGGTAACACACAACCACTGAGGTTGACATAAAAAGAGATGATGTTATCAATGTTTTGTACGTAGAAGGTGCACTTCATTTATCACTCAACAATTAGGAAGGTCGGCAGTTTTTAAAAAATAGAGAACTAAAGACATCTTCATTTGCTTTCTACACGGAAAAATGAACGTATGCTTCAGCTCCAGTAGCCCTCCTTCTCCAACTGTTACAAGACTTCCACGCTGGATGAAAAACCAGCAGGTGAAAACCTCTTGGATTCACCTTGAGTAGGATGGGGCCCTCTCCCCGAGTCTCCCTTGTCCACACGCAGAGCCTGGCTGGAACTCAGCCCAGATGGGTGGAGACAGAAGGCCTTCAGCTACTTACTTGCAGAACGAGGTTAACAGTAAACCCTAAATTGTCCATTCCAGCCATGCTGAGCCCTCACCTCCAGCTTCCAATTAGCGCTGCTGTTATCTTAAATGATGTGGCTGCTTCCCAGATAGAGGGCCAGTGGGATCCCACCTGTTAGAAACAGAAAAGCAGTGGGATTGGGAAACATACTTAGATCAACTGTGCGTTAGAGCAGGCTTCTCTGCAGACAGCCTGAAACTTCTTCGGAGTCATTTCCACAGAAGCAAAACATTCACTATGTATTGATAATAGCATCAAGATATGCCAGATTCGAAATACAGTCACTTAATGAATTGAAAAAACCTTCATGGAGCACATATTATATGCGTATTATATATATCGGCAGTAAGGTCGCCAGATTTGGCAAATAAAAATACAGGACACCCACCTAAATTTGAATTTCAGACAAATAACTTTTTAGTATAATTATGGCCCATGTGTTAAAAGATAAACTGAAGCATATTAAAATTTTTAAGGGTTTATTTGAGCAAAAGTCTGTTTGGGCCATGTCAAACTGGAAGTAATTAAGGGCAAAGACTTATATAGAGAAAAATACAAAAGCAAAGAAAGGAAATAATTTGAATGGCTATAGCTTAGAGCCTAGTTGTCTATTTGTGATTGGTTGTACCGAGTGTTTTGATTTCATAACCTTGAAACATTTCCAGGCTTGGATTTTGGTTTGCATAGGTAGGCCACCATAGCTTTAGAGCCACCTCAGTCTAGTGGCCTCCTTGTTTAATTTAATTTCATTTAATTTAATTCAATTCAGTTCAATTCAGTTCAACACATGTAATATTAATAATACAAGCATTATACAACTATTAATTGCACTCATATTTTAAAATTATTTGTTCTTTACCTGAAATTCAAATTTAACTACATGTCCCACATTTTATCTGGCATCTCTAATTGGGAGGAATAAGAAGAGAGTTTCTGAATGGGTGAGATCAGACTAATAAGGGGAAGAAGGGCATTGAAGCAGGAGAAACCGTATGGACAAAGCCAGGGAATAACTGCATTTTTTAAGTGGCAATGAGCAGAGCAGATCCCATAAGCAGAGGTCTCTTGGAGGGGAATAAAATTCAAGAGGACTGTTAGGGACTCTCTGGAGATTGTCTTGAACAGTGGGCCACCCTCCTACAACAAAATGTTCAATGAGGCATAACTCAAGAGCCAGCTGTCGGATTTCTTTTAAGTGAGTCATCTTTGCCCAGTAAAACACCTAGAAAGGACATTTTGGCTATGGAAGGGTAGGCCTCAGGGTTTGGCCAGGATAAACGGGGACAGACAATGAGAAAGCTGAATCACTCTGCATGAAAAGGGAGAAGAAACGATGACATTCTAGTGCAGTCCTACTAAGGAGACATAAGGGAAAATTTTGAGGACAGCAGGATGGTAGGGGGTCAAAGACAGAGAGGGAAATTTTGGCCAAGGAGAATTCTCTACAGCAGCCAAAGACTATGAAAGAAGTCAAATATCCCACCTTACGTCATCTGCTGTGCTTTGTCGTCTGAAGCTCTGCCACCACCCTCAAATCTGCAGTCACAGTCCATACCTTAGTGATCTACCTGGGGGGTGTTTGAGACGTGAGGAGAAGCACACAAGTGCCCTGCTCAATGCTCTGCTAGACAGAAAAGAGAAAGCAAGCCTGGGGCAAGATGGCAGTAGGAAGGAAAGGTCCCCCAACAGGAAATCGAAGTTTTCCTTGATTTCCTTGATTTCCTTTGTGTGAACACAAAGCCCTGGGAATCCACACAGATCTTGAGGAAAACAAGGATGTGTAATTTGTAGATGAAGCAATTCTATTTAAATCTCAAATAACAGGAATCCCAGCTAACACCTGGCTCCATGTGTCTAAGACAACCTTGATAGATCCAACTTCAGATACTTTGGGAATAAATGATTGCACATATAGATCTTCCAGAGTCCATTCTTTACTCTTTCTTTTGTCTTGATAACTATTTTTTGGACCCTTTAGCATCTTCACCAATGTTCATTCAATCAGTCCTAAGGAGAGATGGGCCAACTCAGGTTGATTTATTTTTCTCTTTGTTACCATCTCTGGCAAGAGATGTGATTGGATGTCTCAACTGCATGATCCTGTACACGTGTACACAGCTGCAAATGTTTAAGTGAGAAATGCTGCTTTGCTCCTTTCCTATTACCTCCATGTATTTGGATGAGTGTATATACGCTCCCATATAAATACCTCAATGAACTCAAATGTGTATCTGATTATTTCATTTCCTGGAATGGGTGAATTTATTCTACAATCTACAAAAGGCCAATGAAACTTTTGCAACTGCTTGTAATATTTCTCAGCTGTGGTTCCAATGCCTTCCCCAAAACTAAGTACTAATTGCAGTGGCAAATGAACACAGTGTATTGTTACTTCCAGAATAATGACTTCAGAATGATATTATTTGGCCAGTCACCTGCACCGATTGGGAGTGAGGACTATTTCTTGACTATAATAAGCGACTCTTTAGAAAGTTTCCTCCTGGTAGGAAATTCAATTCAGAGAACAGAGCGTCTGTAATGGAGGAGGTCTAATGAGTCATTGGGAACATTAGAGAATGGGCAAGATGTTGTATTTATGTTTTAAATGTTTATGTAACGCTCATTGCTGGAGGGAAACTAGCTATTACAGTTTTTGCAATTCTCATGCTGTTTCTCTTTTCCCATCTCCTGGAAAGCTCCAAAAAAGGGATGATTTGACATTATCCCTGGAATACATTCATGATCCTGCTGCTTCCTTTAGAGTGTTTGGGAAATCAGCAAACCTAACCTGCAACCAAGTTTATTTTGATTTGAAAAGGACATGATAATGCAAAAGCTACCAGGCTGGCTCCCCGGTTAACCATACTGGTTAGCTTCCCTAAAGTTGTGGACAATTTGACCAGCATGCTGTATCCTGCCCCGTTTACTTACTGATGATGCTTATCCTGGCTAACATTTATCATGACACCTCGAGTCATTTCCAGTTGAATGCACCTGAACTAATCAGCTCCTCTTTGAGTTTTATAATCCCTATTTTTATTTCAAAAATCCAAAGTAACAGGGGCACCTGGGTGGCTCAGCAGGTTAAGCACCCGACTCTTGGTTTTAGCTCGGGTCGTGATCTCGGGGTCGTGGGATAGAGCCCCGCGTCGGGCTCTGAGCTCAGTGTAGAGTCTGCTTGTCCCTCTCCCTCTGCTCCTCCGCCCCCCACCTCAAATAAATAAATAAGTAAAATCTTTTTTAAAAAATCCAAAGCAACAAATATCTATGCTTTGGCAC
The DNA here is from genome assembly GCF_004348235.1 of Phoca vitulina. Taxonomy (NCBI): domain Eukaryota; kingdom Metazoa; phylum Chordata; class Mammalia; order Carnivora; family Phocidae; genus Phoca; species Phoca vitulina. Next base: position 29,494 of record NW_022589952.1, read on the forward strand.
CAACACTTTTTAAAAAATTGTTCCTATTTCAGTGCCTTTACCATTGGATATATGCACACACTATGAATTTGTTCACATTCATTTATAATATATTTTTTAGTTCAGCAATTAGCATGCCCAGATGAGCACGTACATGTGCTTGGAATCATTCAAGGTGCTGGGTTTTTAAATTAAAAAACAGATCTATACGTAACTTCATGGAATGTACAGTCTAATAGTGCTTATTTACACAAGTCAAAATAGATAGCTTAGTGACAAAGCTATCCGAATTTTCAAGGCATGTCTCTACTTAATAAAGTAATTTTCTCATTACTCCTGGGTAATTTACCTCTTTGCCTCTGCTTTTTTATATTCCCCTGCCTTTATTCACTTTCATTTATCAGGGAAGCGTAAAGTAGTGGAAATTAAATATTTCCATTTTATATAATAATTGGATTTTAGGATAAAGGTTGGAACTGCAGCCTAAAATCTAATTTGAATATAAATAAAGTTTTAATATTATTGATTAATTTTTTTCCATTCTATCTTTGAATCTTTTTGCTAATCATAAAAATTGTCTGTCCAAGGACAGATAAAAAATACCAAGCATTTCATGCAGAACATTTATCAGAATGAAAGGTCAATGGCGAGATGATGTTGAAGACTCATACGTAAATGTTACAGGTGTGTGTAGTGCGTGGCGCCATCCCGGAGCAGAAGCCTCCACCATCATCCATTTCCTTATCTTTCTCCAAACAAATCAGGCAGTTCAGAATGTGTGGCAAGGGCTAGAATATGACAAAACAACATTGGTTCTGACTCTGATCGTCTGTCGAGGTAAACTGGAGTCAGAGGAGTGGAAAGTGTCATGGGCAAGACGGTGCTGTTGGGATGTCAGGCCACACAGCGATGGCAAGCAATAATCCCTCAGAAAAAAACTCTTACACTCTCAATGTCAGGAGTCTTGGAAAGGAAGGAACACGGAGACAACCAAGAAATCAGAGTAGTCTTTGTAGCACTGTCTCTTTTCTGCACCTTACTGTATTAACTGAGCCCTTCCTCATGTCTACTGGCAACCAAAAACAACCAAGGAGCGCGTGGAAGCAAGTGGAAGGGCAGGGGGAGGGGTGCATGGAGACAAGCTCAGATGGAAGAGAGGCCCATCAGGGACACTGGAGGTAGAGGTGGTGGGACAGAACAAGAAAAGGGTACAATCTTACAAGACTGAGATATTTGGAGACTCTGACTCCTGGCAGACCTCTGGGCATATTTCTAGGCCTTAATTAGGATTCTGTAACAATCTTTAAGAGAAAATGATTTTCCTAAATATCACTAGTTTTTCCTTTAGTCACTTATGCCTGGATCTTGTTAAAGTTTCCAGCCATTCTGCTCACTTTATCTTCTAAGTACAAATGAGAAACTGAAAGGGTCCATATCACAGCAACTGAGTACTTGAAATAAGACATTTGAACACAGGGCGCCTGGGTGGCTCAGTCATTAAGCGTCTGTCTTCCGCTCAGGTCTTGATCCCAGGGTCCTGGGATTGAGCCCCACATCGGGCTCCCTGCTCGGCGGGGAGTCTGTTTCTCCCTCCGCCTCTGCCTCTGCCTGCCACCTCACCTGCTTGTGCTCTCTCATTCTTTCTCTGTTAAATAAATAAAATCTTTAAATATATATATATATGCCTGAAGGGGTGTCGGAGCACATCTCATCTCAGCTAAAGGCGACAGGAACAATTCAGTTCATCTGTGGCCAAGCCCAACACTGGACCTCCAATTACTTTCTGCTAATAATAATAATATCCATAATACCTAGTGTGTGCTGGGTACGAGCCCAACCACTTTATAGATGTTACTTCACTCAATCCTACCACCACTCCCATGATGTAGGTACATATTACTATCTGTACCTTCCCAGGTGAGGAATCTGAGGCCTGGAGTGGATGAGTTATTTGCTCAATCTCAAAATTGATGAAAGGACAGAGCTTCCTCCCCGGGGCCCACACGGTCTCCCGCCCCTAAGGAGCATGCTTATTTCCCTACCATCAGCCTCCTGCTTCCTTCACCCATGGAAACATCTGCAGAGAAGACCGGCTAGTTGGTGCTTCATTACGCTTCATTACGCTTCATTCTGCAGTAAATTACTGAATTCTGCTTAGCAGATTTGTACATAGAAAATATCATCAGAACATAAGGTCTTGAATTTAGTAATGCTGGGTTGTCTCTGTAATTGGGAGAGAAGAGTAACAGCTTGTTTGTCCTCATTCTTTCCAAGATCCTAACTGTTCCTTGAAATGGTTTAAGCAATTTGATGCCTAAGAAGGACATCATTATCTCCAGTTTCAACTCTAGTTCTGCGTGAAAAATAAAGAATTTATAATCATGAAATAACAGGAGGGATGAGAAAGTTGATGTAATCGTAAGCTGAAATTTTACTGACTCTAATAAATTATCGCACTGGCAGTTGAACCCTATGCCAGAAGCAGAAATGTGTGCAGGGCCTCAGACGAACCATATCGCACCCCCTTGTAGTCACGAAAACTCCCATTTATTAAAAAGCCACCAACCAGTGCGGCCTGCGGTTGTCGAACTTCTGGTATTTTTCCAAATCTAGTGCAACCAAAATCACCCTTTGAGTGCCTAGGTCAATAAATGACATTCTTTTCTGCTGCACAGAACCTGAAGCGGGTGGCTGAGACCTGGATGGATGAATTCGCCGAGTACATTTACCAGCGGCGCCCAGAATACAGGCACCTCTCCACCGGGGACATCTCCGCCCAGAAGGAGCTGCGCAAACAACTCAAGTGCAAGGACTTCAAATGGTTCATGGCGGCAGTGGCCTGGGATGTGCCTAAGTACTACCCTCCGGTGGAGCCCCCACCGGCTGCCTGGGGGGAGGTGAGGAGAGGCTGCATGGAACCTGCGCTTACCTCAGCGCGTCCTTCTCTCCCGGGCTCAGGTGGTGGGGGGGACTGCCGAAACCTCAGCTCCTCTGCCCTTCGGCCAAGTAAGATTAGCTTAAATCATCTCCGATAAATCAATGTCCAACTGTTGACTTTTTTAGAAATTGCCAGGGAGAAGCATTCATTCAGCCCTCAGCCTTGAGAGTCCCACCCAGAACCCTTGGCCGCTATTGACTTCCCAAATGGATTTTTTTTAATACACCTAGAAAATATTTTTATTTGAGATTAGTGACATTGCCATGAGAGCTTGCAGAGAATGCAAATAGCTGTCATGCTACCGTGTCAATAAGTGTGACCTGATCTCCATGATAAGAATCCTTCCCCGTCCTCCATGCATAGCCTTGTTGCTATTGGTGTATGCAAGGATGAGGTGATGGAGCGGCTTGACTATTTTCTTAGCCGGAGGTGCTATGCAGAATCACGAAGAAATGCATTTCCATAAATACCCACAGCTGTGGCACATGCAGGAGCCACATCGGTTGCTTCAATAAGCACTAACCTTTCCACCTCGGAAGGCTTCTTTTTGATTTCACTTCGTGATGTAAAACGGAAAGAACTGAAGAGCCCCAGTTTCCAAATTTAAAATATCTACCTTTTGGCATAGAAAGGACTATTGTGCTGGGTGCAGTTCCGTTCAATTCTATTACTATAGACTTCTCCTCATAGAAAAGTATATGCTAAAGCAAGGACTAAAATTGGATAGGGTGGATTTATCCTAGCAATTGAATCTGCTTTTAGCAGGAGGCTATGAGGGGGAAATTGCAGGCTGGGCGGGATGCTAGCGCTGTCCTCGTTCTCAAGGTTTTCAGAAGCCAGGGGGTGACTATAGTGCTTTGTGGGGGAGCCTTTTCATCATTATCCTTGGTCTTGTTGTGTGGGGGAGAACATGCATTAGCCAGGTCGCTGTCTGGTCTGTGGCTTGGCAGAGCTCTGAGTACAGGTTGCCCCAGGGCATGGCAGGAGTGGCCAGGAGTGAGCAGCGTTCTTGGGTGGGCAGTCCCAGCTCCCCCTGGAAAATGTTTCGTGTGCACTGCTTGTTGTGCCACGAGGGTCCAAAAAGATGTCATTCTCTACCTGTGCCTGGGATACCCGAGGAACGAAGGAGAGAGTCAAGGTCAAGAACATCACTGCATGTTCCGTTGCCGAATGTTTTTGAATGTGCGCGTGGTCCTAATACTGGCTGCTCAAGCCTGTTAGGGATCTGATCTGATACTTTGCGTCTTGAACATTTCATTAAAGCCTCCCTGGAATATTAGTCATATTAGTCTGCTCCTATTCGTTTTAGCTATCTACCATGGACTTCATTTCTAGCGGTGGAAATGTAAAGTAGACCCCAAGAAGAGCTTTCTTAGTCTAATGCATGGTAGGACACAGGAATTTGTTGCTCAATAAGCAGGAAAGTGCCTTTGTAAGGTGTTTTTGGTTCAGGTTATATCTACCACCTATGGTAATTTAAATGCAGTCTTGCCTTAGTGACTCAGAAATATTCTCAAAGACCTCACAGCATCACTGTGTGATCCGCAGCCAGTTAAAATCTCATCAAGCTTTTCTCCATTTTCTGTGGAAACATATATTTTGTTCCTACGTGGTTACTACTTCAGCTGCAACAGGTCACATTTTCCCTTCGAACCTGACTAAACCATAACCTGTATTTATAAAGCACCTGGCTTGGAAACAGACTCAAAGCTTCTTCCACTGATGTTCTAAAAAAGATACGACTTCCCCCAGAAAAATCAGAATAATCATCTGAAGGCCAGGTAGGCTATGGCAGAAGGTTGTTATTCATTACCTTTGACTGCCTTACACGTTTATGTGGCTTGCCTGGCCCATGGGAACACTTGCATTCATCATTTCTGGTCTACACAATTAGGCATTGAGAAGATCAGATTTTTTTTTTAACACGATGGCAAATTTCTTTCCCCAAAGCTTCAGCACATCAAACAAAAAAAGGTCATATTTAGGTTTTGGGAAAGAGGAAAATGGGGCTACAGTTCAAGGGCTAGTTGCATTCAGTTGCATTTGTTCAATGAAGGTGTGGTCCACAGAAAGAATAAAAACCTGGAAGATTGGAGGAAGGCAAAAAGAAAGGAAACCAACAAGTGACAAGGGTTTGGACTGGTAAATAGTTTCGAAAAATACCTACTTTCTAAGCAGAGTAGATCCCTGAGAGTAGAAATAGTGCCTGTACATTTAATGCAGGAGGAAAGAGAAGTGTTGAAATGCAGCTTGATCTAAAGGAAATCATGAAAAAGAGAACTATTTCTAACTATCTATGAGGTAATAGCAACCTACTTCTTAACAGTGGATAAAAATGGCTAAATGTGCAGAATATATCTATGGATCATTTTACCTCTGAAAATAGCTCTTTTGAAGTGATCACTCTTATGTTTTTCTTTTCCCTTTGAGGGGCCTTTTTTTCAAATATTTTTTTTATTTTGGAATAATTTTAAATTTGCAGAAGAGTTGCAAAGGTGGTACCCAAAGTTCACAGATAGTCTTCACCCCAGTTCTTCCAGTGTTAACCTCTGAATGTTTGCCACATTAACCACAGCGCGTTTAAACTAAGTAATTAACATCAGTACGATACTATTAACTAAACTACAGATTTTATCCAGATTTCACCAGTTTTATTCACTCATGTCCCTTTTCTGTTCCAGGATCCAATCCAGTATATGAGAGGGTTGTTTAATTTCCTATAAACTTTAAATTAATTGTTAGAATGGGCAAAGCTCCTGAATAAACGTAAAAGGTCAATTGCTGTTTTTGTAAGACAGTGAAAAGGGAAATGCAACCCGTGTGGCTCTTTGAAAGTGGTTCTAGAAAAGAACCACAAACCTCCAGCAACGTAAACACAAGAATCCTTTATGGGAGATCTGTGCCAAAAGCAGGGTAACTGGCTGTTTTATGCACTTGTACTTGGAACGGTTCCCACCTGCTGTTCTCTGTCAGCCTGATTCTGGGTAAACAAGGAAGTGCTTAGGCAATTTTTGGCGCTGGTTGTTAGAACCCACCTTGTAAAGGATAAGTTACAGGCCATAAATAGCCACTAAACTGCTACTCATTTCCCTGACAAGTTCGGACGGATTATTGCATTTGTCTCCTAACTCGTCTCTCTGCTTCTGCCCTCCCTCCCTTCAGCTTATTCTCACCATATTACAGTTATATAATGCATTTATTTATCATGTTTCTCAGCTATGTCCCACACTAGAAAGAAAGAGTCATGACACAGAGATTTTGTTGAATTGTGGAGTTACTCATGCTCTTCAGCAGCTAAAAAAAGTGTTTGGCATATAGTGCGTGTGCCATACATATTCACCGAAGGAATGAATGATGAATGAATGGAGGATTTGGGCTCCCTGTTGTTCCCCTGGTCGCTCACTGCTCTGCCCTGAGCCTCCACGGAGCACGCTACGCTCTTACTCCGCTCCACCACACGGGAGAAGAGTCTCCGTGCCCTCCCTTGTTGGCCACACATCATCTGCCACTTTGGAAAGCTCGGCCAGGAAGAGTTTGAGGTGGGAATCTCAGGTAACCGATCGTGATGGACTCTCAGGTCTATGGTCCACATGATAGTCAAGCAAGATATTCAGTATTCTCTTCTGATACCCTCCAGAGAAGAAGGGAAAAATCCAAAAGTGAGAATCCTCTGTTCTGGCAATTTCCAAACTCTCCCTGCCAGCTTCCTACTTAAAGGCAAGAAGAGATTAAAGTCACATGTGATAGAGAAGTGCTTTCCAGAGAAGTCACTGCCTCCTGCCGGTGGTGGGCACTGGGTGGATCGGCCTCTGGGAGTGGGTAGAATGCATGGGGAACAGTGGGTGGCATGGGGCCCAGGAGAAAGAAATAGGATTTTGAGCCGTGTACTGAGTCGAATATCCCTTTGTGCAATTCAAGTAGAAGCAATGTGCTTTTCCATGCTGCTGTGTTGGATAGGGTAAGAACAAGTTTAAAGTGGAAAACTATTCTTAAACCAAGCACATATGGAGTGCCTTTTTTTGTGTCAAGATACTAAATGAAAGAAGCCGAATTTCCTATTATTTTTCTCCTTCTTACCCCTTCCCCTCCTTCGAATTCATGAATTTGTTAAAGACATTTATAGTATTCCTTTAGTGTCCATAAAGAAGAGTTCTGCAGAATCCCAAACATCATGTGTAAGAGAGAACAAAAGATATAAAATAGACAAACGTGTCTTTCCCGACTGGCGCCAGAGATTCTTTTGAGATGTGTCTGCTTTCCGTCCTCAATGTGCCAATCTTGGCGCATCCGTCTGTCTTCCTGCAGTGGTGCAAAACTTTTTTTAAATCTTTATTTTAAAAATTCATCTCAGCGCCGAACTCCTTCGGCTGCTATTTAAATTCCTTCCTCAAGATTAATGTCACCGGGAATTGTAGAACCTTCACACAGACGGGCGCCCTCGGTAATTCCAGTTCTCTTCCTCTGCTTTGGCTGCACTTGACTTCTTTTAACTTGCTTTCTTCCTCTTTCTTCTAATGTTCTCACGGTGTACTGGCTTTTCGGATTTCCCCCTATCAGCTTACAGGAAAGGAAGTTTGGCCCTAGGCGGTGTGTTATCTGAAAGCCCATCTGAGGATGTGATGGTGTCTCTTTCAAACCAATTCTGCGTAAATGCTGCCGCTGTATAATGCAGAGGTCAAAGCCAGCAACTGATGCACAATGAGGGAGGCTCTCTCGCCTCCCCTTGGCAGAGCTGTGGCCGGTTCCCCCTCCTCCGACCCCCCTCCCCGGCAACCCAGTCTTGCAACTGGGAAAGCTGCAAAGAGAGATTGTCCCACCATTCCCTTGGCAACTGGCCCTGCCATTCAGCTGCTATCTGTCTAAACCAGATCATTACATTAAGCAGTCATTCAGAGATGATTTGTCATTCTCTGAGTGTATTAGAGTTGACTTGATCTGTCATTTATTTTCCCAGGCAGAGGCAATGCCGGTACACTATGCTAAGTCATCTCTCTGGAGCTCAACGACGAGGTTGAGAAAAATGTAGGAACACATAAAGAATCGCATTATCCTTTCAGATTTTACTGTGTGTTTTCTGAGTTCTCAGCAGTGAAGACAGTTGAAGGCAAACTTAAAGTGTCTCATGATAAAATGGATTTTAGTTCCATATTGCCTGCTGAGTAAATTGGACATCTCAGTGGGGCACCTGGGTGGCTCAGCTGGTTAAGTGGCTGCCTTTGGCTCAGGTCATGATCCCGGAGTCCTGGGATCGAGTCCCACATCGAGGTCCTTCTCAGCAGGGAGCCTGCTTCTCCCCCTGCTTGTGCGAGCTCTTTCTCTCTCTCTCTCTCCCTCTCTGAGAAATCAATAATTAAAATCTTTGAAGAGAAAAAATAATTGGACATCTTAGCGTCTCAGCAGTGGCAATTTGGCCCAAGTCTAATGGAATCAGAGGTATTTCAGAGCTAACAGATTTTTTTTCTTCTCGTATAAATATACCAAGCAAAACGTTCTGTCTTTTCTATCTATTTTGTTCTTCCTTAAAATATATGTATTCATATTGATATATGTTTTACACACATAAATATATACCTTTTGGGGCTCACACAACAGGAGTAAACGAAACTTTAAGCGTATGTTAGGCAATCATTAATTCATCTTAGTTAATTTCCAATGACGATTGGTACCTTTCTAATTCCAAGAATGACATCAAATTAATAGAATTTGAGGCTCACTGAGTTATCATAGCGGGATTTCCAATCCAGGCCTCAGGAATTGGCATAACGAGAAAAAATTCAATATCATCTTTCCAGGCATGGACAGATGCCGACCTCCACCCCACCCGTTCTTTAACCAAGTGCACAACTGGCTTAGAACAAAGAGTGGCCACTGCAGTAGCAACAGCCCCCAGCTTGCCTTAAAAATCCAGTGACCACCCACAGGCCGGTGGGGAGCAAGAATGAGCACCGCAAAAAATGGGGAAGATTCTTGGGGTCTTGGAATAAAAGTGGGAAAATACTGGAGGTCAATTCTAAGTGATCCAGACTGATGCCAGAATGCATTCTGGAGCTCGGAATTTGGTTTTTTTCATTTGCAGACAGGCAGTAGTCAGGAACAAGAGCCAATATTCTCCCAAGTGTCCTGACAAGGTACTGTTAACAGTAGGTCTTGGCTGGCCCTGTCCCAGACTCTGAGAAGTACCACACTGCTTAAAGGTAAGTAGTCCCCTTACATTCACAATATTTTTAGCAGCCTAAATGGCATCAGTCAGTCTTAGATTTTGTGAGCAACCTGTCTTGGTTTGGGGAGTCGCAAGATAAGTGCTCCTGTGCTTTCCTCCTGCCTCCGTAGCCAAATACTTGCTCCACGTTTTATTTTCTCACGATTATCTCTTTACATTTTTTAATCTACTTGAGTTATCTTTCATCCTGTTAATTTTGAGATTCAGGAATTGACCAGCTTAGATTTCCAAAATCTGTTTTTGTCTTATCAACAACCCCGTAATATTTGGCTAAACCACCTCTCACCTCAGATTTTTCCCTTTTTGCCGTGATGCGCATAACTTTTTCTGTTGAGCCTCTCTTGCCCGTGATGCATATTTGTTGATCAATTTCTGGATAAGATGGCCTATTCTTTAGGCCTGTTAGGGAGAGAGACTAACATAAAAAGGTAATTTCAGAAGGAGCTTAACTTTCCAGCTCAATCCCTAAAACAGGAAGGACAAATCAATTTTTTCCAGTCTTGTTTTAGACCCAAGTCATCCAGAACTAATTACATATATCCAGGCTCTTTGCCTATGGTTTTTTGCCAGAATTGCCTACAAGTTTGCAGCAAACAGTTTTGCTCCAGATCCTAACATTCAAATACTGCCATTCTATTGGAAATAATGAAAACCCACAGGGTGTGATGCCAGAAATAAAAAGCTAAATTTTCTACAATATTCTTGCTTTAAGATATACTGAGATTTCCAATGCTAAAAACACAGCAGCAGTATGATTTTATTTATTTTATTTTATTTTATCACAAAAACCAGACAGAACATTTAGGATGGCAAAGAAAAAACACACAACATGGCTATAACCTTACATAAAACTGGTAACAAGGAACTGCAGAATATGGGTTAGTTTAACCTAAGCACCAGACAGCAGCAGGTTTTGCGTGGGATTGGCAGAGGTGTGGAGTCGGTAATAAAGAAAAAAAGGCAGTACTGACAAGTTCTAGAAGCTGCAAATTAGAAATCAACAAATATTCACTCCCAGAAAAAGACAATCTTTTCAGAACAGGAACTAAAGCAATCAACTATGCAAATGACCAGTAAAATTCAGACATTCGCACAGGCTCCAAGCTGGGGACAAGCACAAAAAGACGATAGGAAACCAGAAAGGGGCCATGGGAATGTCAACTATGCTGAAGCCCACATCTATCTCAGAAACGCTCCAAAATACTCTTTTGGAAAGATGGAGACTCATTCTTTTCCTTTCTGTTGCCCACACCTGCCCTCATAGGAAAAAAAAAAAAAGAAGAAGAAGAAGAAGAAGAAAGAATAAAGATAAAACCTGCTGGTGGTCAAATCCAAATTGAAACACTGTGGAAGCCAGGAGACAAAAGCTTCTGACAAGAGAGAAGTGTCTGAGGTAGATCTCAGAAAGCACTGAAAAACAAACACATTTAAAGGGGACAAGACTGCTTTGCAATGAAAGACCCTTGGAACTCCAGACAACAGAATCACAGGCAGGAAGCTGTTGTAAATCTGACTTAGCTCTGAGAGACAGAGAGGCTATAGTTTGTAATACATCACAATAACAAAGAGAAAAGAGCCCTACAGAGGAACTTTCCTCTACTAGCCCAAGAAAACCAGTTTATTTATAGATGGAAAATAAAAGCAGATTACAATAAAACCTCATACAGAGATATTCGACAGGGATAGAGATAAAAATGAGCCCAATAAAGTTCCAACAGAGAATGAAACATACTACAAATGTGGCCACAAAGACGAGGAAAAATGCAACATAAGATATCAAAATGAGCTAAAAGAATCCTAAAAACAACCAAAGTTTGAAGGAACCATCCAATCAGAATTAGAACAGCTCAGAAAGGATATGGCCAGAAGGAAAGGAGGCATGATGATGTGAAAAGCAAGTTGAAAACTCAGGAATGAAAAGAAAAGAAAGACAGAGGATTTCAGAAATGAAGGGTACATTGGGAGGAACAGAGCACCAAGTAGAGCCTATGGAAAGCACAGTAAGAGAAACTGAGGCTAGAAGAGAGGAGAATGAAATTAACAAAGTGGAAGGAGAGAAAAGAAACAAAAGGACTCTACCAAAGACCTGGAACAACAAAGATGCAAACGAGATTTAACACGAATTCGCAAAAAGAAAGCTCTCCCAGAGTGAAAGACAACAAATACATAAAACTGTAACTCAAGAAAATCTTCATAAAATAAAATATTTGAACCTACATATTAAAAGACTATATTTGAAAAATTCAATTTCTCAATACTGAAACATTTCTAGTAAAGTCATTGTATTTTTTTAAATAAAAAAGCAATTTTATGCATCTAAGCAGAAAAAAAACCTAAGTAAAACTTAGAAATACAAATATTTTGTACCAGAAAACAATGAACAACATTGTAAAGATGCTCCAGAAAATAAAATATGATCCAAAGATTTTTTTTTAAGATTTTATTTATTTATTTGAGAGAAAGAGAGAAAGAGAGCATGAGTGGGTGGGGGTGGGCAGAGGGAGAGAGAGAAGTAGACTCCCCACTGAACGCGGAGCTCCCATGTGGCTCAATCCCAGGACCCTGAGATCATGACCTAAGCCGAAGGCAGACGCTTAACCAACTGAGCTACCCAGGTGCCCCAGAGCCAAAGACTTTATATCCAAACAAACTATGCCTCAAGTATGGAGGCCATCAAAAAACTGTTATAAATATTGAAGAACTCATGGATTATTTTTCCCAAGAGTTTTTCTGAGAAACATACTAGAGAATGAGCATCAGAAAAGCAAGGGCTCCTGGGTGGCTCAGTCAGTTAAGTGACCAAATCTTGATTTTGGCTCAGGTATTGATCTCAGGGTCTCTCTCTCCCTCTGCCTCTGCCCACCCCCCCAACCCCCCCCCCCCCTGCCCCACCCAAGCATGCTCTCTCTCTCTCAACAAAAAAAAAAGTATTAAAGAAAGAAAGAAACCCAAGAGATGTCAAGAGAAGGTTGGCCTAAGGTCTGGTAGAGACTGGTATTAAGAATAGAAGAATATGCGAATTTTATATGCTCTGACAATGCAGAAATAGTACAACTAACAAATAGAGAAAGTAAGTGGAAGCAGAATGAGGTCACTGATTGTTCCAAAAGCATTAACTAGAGTTAAAAGAATATCACCTATGTTTATACACTGAAGAAGAGGGAAGAAAAGGAGAAAAGATTATAACTAACCAGTATTGTTTAGAAAAAAATTAGGCATTTTCTTAAAAAAAGAGGAATCATCAGATATTATAGATAATATTAGTGTAAAGTAAATAGTAGAACAAAAAATACAGACCATATTAAAAACCAAAGACTACAAAGAGGAAAGAAAATGGATCACATAGTGATTATGTACAGTAAATACATAATAAATCAGTATGTCAGAACTGTCATAAATATGTAATTAGTATAAAGAAATATACTAAAAGAAAAAAATCTGTATTGACCATTAAAGCAAATCTGTCTGCTGAGACATACCCAAACCAAAATGATACAGAATGATTAGAGATTAAAGAATACAATAGAAATACCAGACAAATTCAAGTTATAAGGAAGCAGAAGTTGGAATTTTAATATGAAACAAGGTAGGACAGGGGAGAAAAAAACTAAAAAGTTAAGAGGCCAAAAAAGATATTATAATACCAGAGACTACAATCTATAGAAAAACAATTTTATAAGGTAGAAACTGCTGGAAATGCAAGGAGAAACAGACAGAAACACACCAATAATAGGACACCTTAACTCTGTAATAGGTGGGCCAAAATTAATAAGGATCTATATAACCTAAACTATGTAATTAATTATATAAATCTATAGATCTGTTTAACTCTGAACCATTTTTTAATTTACCTTCTTTTCAAGTACACAAATTTAAAAGTATTGTTAAAAAACACAAGGGTTTTTTTTTTACAATTTATTTATTTATTTTAGAGAGAGTGTGAGTGGGGGAGGGATAGAGGGAAAGGGAGAGAGAGAATCTCAAGCAGACTCCCCACTGAGAGTGGAGCCCATCACAGGGCTCAATCCCAGGACCCAGAGATCATGACCTGAGCCGAAACCAAGAGCCAGCCTCTTTTAACTGACTGAGCCACCCAGGAACCCCCCAAAAAACACAAGGTTTGCAGCAGAGATCCAGATATAAGAAGAGATCCAAATATAAAAATCAACAAAATAAACATGCTATGATCTCAAATTTGAATTGGAAATGTCAATGTGAATATATGCCTTTTTTTCCCCTCACTTTCTAAAAATACAAATTTTCTAGCTCTATCCACTGAAAAGGCCTAGAAACAATTCAAATCCCATCTCAGTGAGCACATCTAACGCTCCTCATGGTCTCTATAGAAGATTCTCCACTAAATGGAACTAAGGATACTTGAAGAAACGGCTGAGTCCAGTTGTGGGGCAGGAAATGTAGAAAAATATGCTGGGATATTTGTTGCTCCAAAAAGCAAGGAGAGTAAGAAAGCTATCAAAAGCTGATATGGTCATATCAATAGGACACAGGAGTTAGCCAGAAGAGGTTCCACTTTCTATAGATGGAACAATATGAACATCAAAAAAAAGGGGGGGGTGGCGCCTGGGTGGCTCAGTCGTTGAGCTTCTGCCTTCGGCTCGGGTCATGATCTGGGGTCCTGGGATCGAGCTCCGCATCGGGCTCCCTGCTCCGCGGGAAGCCTGCTTCTCCCTCTCCCACTCCCCCTGCTTGTCTCTCCTGTCTCTCTCTCTGACAAATAAATAAATAAATAATCTTTAAAAAAAAATTACCCAATTAGTTAAATTATACTAAATATTTAAAAAGCTATAAATTCATAATGATGCCTTTTTTTTTTTTTTTTTTTTTTTTTTAAAAGAGAGAGAGGAAGTTGCGGGGTGGGGGGGCAGGGAGGAGGGGCAGAGAGAACCTCAAGCAGGCTCCATGCCCAGCACAGAGCCCAACGCAGAGCTCGATCTCACGACCTTGAGATCAGGACATGAGCTGAAATTAAGAGTCGGATGCTTAACAGACTGAGCCACCCAGGCGCCCCCATAATGATGCTTTAAAAGCTGGAGAGAAGAGAGAAGGAGAAACAAAATAAAAATCACTAGTCATCATTGGCAGTTGTTAGGACACCAAATCATTACTTTGAAAATTGACATTTTAAAGGGCAATAATTAAGGATCTTTCATGTGTTTCTGGTATAATATATATTTCAAGGTGTCCAAAGAACCCTAGTGGCTCAGTTTTTTTCCTACAGATTCTCACATAATAAACTCAAACAGAAAGATAGAATTAGAAAAATCAACATTTTGCAAACCCTAATGCAATAACTGATTCAGACCATAGTCATCACTGGATGGCAAAACCATCAGAGGAAAAAGGGATGAAAAACAATAAAATCACCAAGTTACTGCCACCTGAACCCACTGATCAATCATAACATCATTGAAAGTGAATCATACACACATTCTGATATGATGCAACGTGAAGACATTTTAGACAAGCTCGAAAATCAAGAACAAGCCCTGAAATGATTTTTTTTTAAAGCAACAACAAAACTAAATCCAAGTTTAATCAAGCCTTTAAACCTAACTTCAGTCGACAGCAAATCCAGAGAGTAGAGGAAAAAGTTAAACAATATCTCTAGCCAAATCTAGACTTTAAGAACCTGATTTCTTCAATCAGTACACAGCAGGGAGAGAATAGGAGGAAGAGAACTATTCTAGATCACAGGATCGTCACAAGGCTCTATGAAGTTCACAACCACACACAATGAAATGAAGCTGGTTTGGATCCCGAATAGAATAAACTATCTGAAAAGAGACATTTTTAGATAATCAGAAGAATCTGAGTATGGGCTAGGTATTAGCTACTAAGTAATTCATGTTAATTTGTGGATATATGAGAAAATTCTCTTTCTCTCCCCCCGCGCTCTCTTCCTCTCCCTCCCCAGCTCTCTCTCTAGTTCCCTTGCTTTTTTTTTCTTTTCTCCGTTTCTCTCTCTCTCTCTCTTTCTCCTGGAGAAGCTTACTGAAGTACTTAGGGGTGAAATGACAGGATGTGTGGGATTTTCTTTAAAATTATCCAGCAAAAAAAGTCTATTGGGAAGTGAATAGATGAACAAGCATGGCAAAATGCTGATGATTTTCAAGAATCGGGTGCATAGAAATCTTCATAATAAAGAGTATTTTCGAATGCGTTGCTTTGGAAGGTGTGTGGGAACATAACAATAGGGAAAGAGAAAGCAGAAGCATGCATTTTGGTGATGTTGTAAGCATAGCTAGACAACAGCATTTTTACTTTACTTGTACCCTAGAGCTAAAATCATTATATAGAAACACATCCTCAGATCTTATCATGTTTTGAATGGCATAATGCCTCAATAATATAATATTTTACTCAAATTTTATACTTAGAATATTTATTAGCTCTTTCTTAGAGCCAGTGTGGAATAACATGAGACAAAATGCTGTATAAAATATGAGCAGATGGCACCATTTTGTCTGCCAGAATACCTCTCTCTCTCTCTCTCTTTCCCCCTCCTTTCTCTCTCTCATTTCTAAAGGTTAGAGCCCTGGTTAATTGTCTAGAGAGCTTTCTTCTTTCTCACCAGCAAAATAAAATGAACTGTTGAAATCGTACTATGATTAGTAAAATTTATAGAATGGTTTATGTTTTCAAAATGCTTACTCTAATTGGTTTAATCCTCCAAATGTACATGAAACATATAGTCCAATTATTCATTTAACTGGATAGCAACAGAGTCCACACTGGTATTTTTTTAAAAAAGAGAATGGAAAAGAGACACCATTAAACCACGGTCATAAGAGATGCTAGTTACCACAGCCAAAATTGCTATGTAGCAATCTGGGTTAAAAAAAAATCAGTTCAATTTCTGGCATAAAGAAATAATCCTATTTAGAGGAAGTAAAATAGCCAAGGATGATAGAACTAAAAAGTCTTAAGACACAGAAGCCACAGAACTGCAAATGTTAAGCAGGTGTCTAAGG
Organism: Phoca vitulina; assembly: GCF_004348235.1. Classification (NCBI taxonomy): domain Eukaryota; kingdom Metazoa; phylum Chordata; class Mammalia; order Carnivora; family Phocidae; genus Phoca; species Phoca vitulina. The sequence continues at coordinate 45,623 of NW_022589952.1, forward strand.
CTGAGCTCCTCAAATGTACAAAGCATGCCCTGAGGGAGTGCTCAGCCTGAGCCCAGGAGCACCGGGAGCCAGGGAAACTCCTATCTTCCCAAGAGCATCGACTTTACTTAAAGGTTAATAGGAAGATAACAATGAAATGAAATGGGTATATTACAGAGTAGCATGTACAATACGCAACATTTTTTAAAAATGGAGTACTTCAAGAAAATGTACTTTAACCCAAGATTGCTGACCTGCCAGATGCACATTCCCTCATTATCAGCCTGGTCTGTGTGGAAAGGTGTAAGAGGCACCAGCCTGAGGAAAGGCCTGGGTGAATGAAACTGACACCCCTCTTTGAAGATCCGGAAACTGACTCTTTTTCGGTGCTCACAGTGGTCAGATCCCCAGAGGCTGACTCCCCCCAGCCAAAATGCACAGGGGCCGAGAACAGTACCGGGATGTCCACTATTAATTGTCCATGAAAACTACCACTGTCACAAAGCTCAGAAATCCACCGGTGAATAAAACCAGTACTTTGGGGGACGCCTGGGTGGCTCAGTCGGTTAAGCGTCTGCCTTCGGCTCAGGTCATGATCCCAGGGTCCTGGGATCGAGTCCCGCATCGGGCTCCCTGCTCCGCGGGGAGCCTGCTTCTCCCTCTGCCTCTGCTTCTCTCTCTGTCTCTCATGAATAAATAAATAAAATCTTTAAAAAAATAAAAAAAATTAAAAAAAAAAACCAGTACTTTGGGCCTCAGAATGCTATGCATGCGCCCAGTGTTCATTGAGAATCCCTCTATTGATTCTGCACAATAAATCGCTGTCCAGGGGAACAGAAAAATGTAAAATCCATATTGTCAGCACATTCTCTCCAGCTAAGCAGACTTCGTGGGAGTCAGAAATTTGTTTGATGAACATGCAATCACAAAAAAGACAAAGAGACTATTTAAGGGCATCAGGGATGCCAGTGGGCTTGGTTTGCCAGAAAGAATAACACTTGAAGTCTGTTGGCTACAAACTCCCACCCTCAGCTCCATCCTAAGGACACGCCCACCATTGAGACTGGGAATTTTACCCATACGTAGGTGGTTACTCTGGGCAGCATTTGGATGGCATGTCCCACACTCATTTCTAGTTGCCTTTTCTGTCCTTCCATTACTGACAACCCCTTCTAATCAACACATCTTTTTTTTTTTTTTTATGCTGCTCCATGGAGTGGGTCATTGTAGAGTTTTGCTGCCCATCCTGTCTCCTTCTGTTGACTTTACATAGCTGTCATCTGACCTGTCAGCTGTTCATTCTTATTCATCTTTTCTCATTCAGCAAATATTAATGGACCAGGCACTGTACTTGTCACAAAGGATGAACGGTGAGTACATGAGACATAGTTTTTGTTCTCATGTGGCTTAGGGACTAGTGAGCTATAATAAAAGCAAGCTGTTTTCATTATTTTGAAGGAGAGACACCTCACTCACAACATACCTATGAAATCCTAGAGTTCTTGAAAGCCTTTTCCATGGCACAATGACTTCTGATGATGAGCCCATGTCTCCACAACCATAACACGGCAGGCCATGGTGTTCTTCTATACCCCCAGGGACTAGCCTGTGCATCTCCCAAAAAGAGCAAATCTACAGTTCCTCCCCTTACATTAATAGGATACCTGATATAAGTGCATAAAAAGGAGCATATAAGATGCCACATTGCAACAACATCCAAATTAAAATTTAAGAAAATGAATAAAGTACTCAATTCCACAGACCCAAGCTGAGCTCACTCTCCTGCACGAAGGCCCAATGGGCAATGTTGAGGCAAGCACAAGGTCAAATAGGAAATGATGGTTGTTCTCAGTCCCTTATAGGTTAGCGCACATCCTAAGTTCTTCTGAATTCCCAGACACCTCTGTTCAAATCCCAGCTCCGATATTTACTGGATATGTCAGAATCAGGAAAGTTTTTTAATCTCTGTTTGCTCAGTGGTAAAATGAGGGTGATAGTCCCTACATTATAAAGTTTGTTGAAGATTCCCTGTCATGATTCATGTAAAGCTCTTACCTTAATGTCTGGCACGTGGCAAGTAATCAACAGAAGTCACTTGTTCGTACTGCAGGGGGGTTACTCCTAAGAGTGGTGGTAGGAGTACTAGCAGTAACTTGCACATTTAAATCAACAGCTAACAGTAACTGGAGTTTTTGTTGTTGTTGTTAACTGGCTCCAGACATCTCAAAGCCAGACGAAGGCAGAATTACCCAAAGACATAATTCTGTGTCTGCTATAGTTATTGATAATTAGAATTTAAAATACTCCATATCGAGGGGCGCCTGGGTGTCTCAGTCGGTTAGTTGGCTGACTCTCGATTTAGTCTCAGGTCATGATTTCAGGATCCTGGGATGGAGCCCGGCATGGGGCTCCTTTCTCAGTGGGGAGTCTGCTTGAGGATTCTCTCTCCCTCTCCTTATGCCCCTAACCCTGCTTGGATGAGCGTTCTCTCTTTCTCTCTCTCTCTAAAGTAAATAAATAAATCTTTAAAAAATAAAGAAATAAAGTACTCCATATCGAAAAGAGAAACTACATTTAATTCCCTTTCATGACAAAGTGAAAGGGAGCAAATATTCTTTCCAGAAGAAAATTGTTCTCGCCTTCTCTAAGAGATTTGATTTTCCAGAAAATGTTTTGCATAGAAGATAAAAATTAAATAAAACAAGGAAATTGAATATGGAAAAAAGATTTTTTTTTTCAGTAGTGTCATACTCAATCATGACATTCTGAGTGAGCAGTTTGGTCAGGGAGGGGGTGGTGAAGAGTTCAAGTTCTTATGTATGTTGCCTATACCCAGTTACAGTGAGCAGAGGAAGGCAAAGGGATCCTATCTTTCAAGTACTCCTTTCTTTCTTCTAGCTCTACCTCCCCAAATGAATTATAAAATTGCTTGCGAATTTAAAAGCAGACTTTGCCTCTTCCAGCTTATTAGAATACTCTCTCATTTTAAAAACCCTTTGAGCTGCCCTGCTTGGTTACAGAACACTGGTGACACAGCTGGAAAGCTTATCTATGACTCCTTGAGGTGCAGGTTAAGAAATTAATTTCTAAGGACGATAGTATGGGTTGGAAGGGAGTTAATCTCAGTTAAAGCAGGATTAGAGAGGGGAAAATAAAAATGAAAATGCTTACCACTTGCAACCATCTACAGCTGGTCTTACTGTCTTCCCTGTAACCGGAAATAATCCCAGTCCTTTGGGGGGATTTCCAGACAGTTCTCTCTCCTAAAACAATTATGCACCATCACAAAGGAACAGATAATTATATATATATATATATAAAAAATAATATTTAAAAATTATATATATGCTTATATATATTTGTAACTTTTCCCTTATGTGTAAAATTGGTGTGAAATACCTCATTGGGGTGAGATACAACAATTCTCAAATACACTGAGAAAATTGTATACACTCAGAGGCCTGTTGAGCATAAGTGTCTTTTAACATCCACCCCAAAGCAAGAAGTTAGGTCCTCCTTATATGACCTGTCACTCTCCCACAGCTTGGCTTCCTCTCTCTTATGGCTTTACAGAAAACTGCTCCAATCAGCATCAAATAAGCACTGCATTTTTTTATTATAGTAAAATATACATTTGCCTTTTTAACCATTTTTAAGTGTACAATTTAGTGGCATTGGGTACATTCACATTGTTGTGTAACCATCACCACCACCCCTTTTCAGAACTTTTTCATTATCCCAACTGAAACTCAGTTCCCATTAAGGAACTCCCCATTCCCCTCTCCCCACAGCCCCAAGTAACCTCTATTCTACTTCCTGTCTCTATGGATTTGACTGTTTTAAGTACCTCAT
>NW_022589953.1:0-48442 GCF_004348235.1 Phoca vitulina
CTCTCATGCTCTCTCTCTCATTCTCTCTCTCTAATAAATAAATAAATAAAATCTTTAAAAAAAAAAAAAGAAATCTGCCAGTAGAGGCGCTGACACCTGATTGACCTTTTCATGCAGCAATCAAGGTTAACTGTTACTTGCAAAATCCTCCCCAGAGCTCAAGTGATAGGTTTCAAGGGCAGCGCTGTGCTCGGGCTCCAGGCTTGCCCGGACAGGATTGCTGTCGCTGTCCGGCTTTGCATCGGCTAGGAGGGCACGGAGGAACCTTCCACTCTCCGTGCTCCCTGGAAGCTCCCACCCACTCACCCGCGTTGCCTTCAAGCCCGCTGGGGGCAGCCGGATGGAGCCAAAGCCACTCCGTCCGGATAGGCAGCGGGGCGACAGCAGAAGAGCATGCCGTTGCTCAGGAGAGTCAGAGGAAGACGGGGCCCATCCTGCCTTCAGGAGGCCGAGGGCTCTGACACGGAGACACATCAGTCACTTCAGTGGGGAACAGACCTGGAAACCAGCTATGACTTGGCATTGCTCCGTGTGCTCTGGGTCTGGGATCTGAGAGGCCCGAAAGGAACCCCCTCCTGTCCCTCGGCCCCAGGTGTGTCCGAGAATCCTGACACTGGGCTTCTCCATATTAAGTGGGCATCTCCCGGTCTTTTCTCTCTGCTCATGGTTCTGATATTCTGTGGGGTGAGAATGTCCAGCCCAAACTTTCAGGTTGTTGCCTAAGAATGTGGAGCCAGCATGCCTCTGCGCTTGGAGCCTGGGGTCTGGCTGAGGTGTCCCCCACTCCCAACCTTCCCAGTGGGAAAAGCTGAAGAAGGTGATGCGGTCAGTTGCCTCGGAGGGAAGACATAGACGCAGAGGCCACATACTTTTTCTCTTCCTTCTCTTACTGAGAAGGATCTGCAATCAGGGATATTCAGCAAAGCTCAGGGTCCCATATTCATGCTGGGCTAACTCCCAGCTGGGTGAGAAGAGAGGGCCCTGAGAAGGGGTTCGAAAACCTCCCCCCCCTCCCTCCCCCACCCCCAGCCATCTCCCTTCTGGGTAGATACCCAACACAATGGAGAGCAGGGACTCAGAGACATTTGTACTCTAATGTCCATGGCCGCACAATTCACAGCGGCAAAGGGCGGAAACAACCCAAATGTTCATGTATGGCTGTGAATCAACAAAAAGTGCTCTCTCCCTACAACGGGGGTATTATTCAGCCTTCAAAAGGAAGGAAATTCTGACCCGTGCTACAACATGGATGAACTGGGAAACACTATGCTAAGCGAAATAAGCCAGACACAGAAAAGCAAACACAATCACAACTTGGGATGACGAAAACATTGTTGAGATGCGCGGTGGAGATGACTGCACAACACTGTGAATGTCCTGAGCGCCACGGAGTTGCACGCCTCAAAATGAGTACAGTGATAAATTTTATGTCAGAGTAGATATTTTGTATATTGTGCATTTACCACAATTCAAAAAACGACCCCAAAAAAGGCAAGACAGACCGTGAGCCCCCGCCGGTCTCGGGTGCAGAGCCGGGTCTTCGGCGCTCCCACCCCCACCGGGCCCGGCTCTAACCCCAGCTCCCCGTGCTTTGTCTCGGTGCTTCTAGGCCTGGGGGAGGACCCACGGAGCCCGCGGACCCTGAGGCTGCTCCTGGTGGGCAAAACGGGCAGCGGGAAAAGCGCCACCGGAAACAGCATCCTGGGCCGGAGAGAGTTCGAGTCCAGACTCAGCGCCCGACCGGTGACCCTGACCCTCCAGCGGGGCAGCCGCCGCTGGGCCGGGCGGGAGCTCGAGGTGATCGACACCCCCGACATCCTGTCCCCGCGGGCCGGGCCGGAGGCGGCGGCAAGGGCCATCTGCGAGGCGGTGGCCTTCTCGGCGCCCGGGCCGCACGCCGTGCTCCTGGTGACGCAGCTGGGCCGCTTCACCGACGACGACCGGCAGGCCGTGCGGCGCCTGCAGGAGGCCTTCGGGGTGGCCGTCCTGGCGCACACGGTGCTGGTGTTCACGCGCAGGGAGGACCTGGAGGGCGGCTCGCTGGACGAGTACGTGCGGGCCACCGACGACCAGCACCTGGCCCGGCTGGACGCGCTGTGCGAGCGGCGCCACTGCGCCTTCGACAACGCGGCGAGCGGCGGCCGGCAGGAGGCGCAGCTGCGGGAGCTGCTGCGGATGGTGGACGGCGTCCTGTGGGAGCACGAGGGCCGCCCCTACAGCCACCCGGCCTGCCGGGACTCCGAGCAGCGCCGCCTGCTGCGGGCCGCGGGGGGGACGCCGATCGGCCGCGGGCAGGGCTCCGAGGGGGCGCCCCTCCCGGAGCCCCTGCTGGAGGGACTGTGCCGGTTCCAGAAGGAATTCGAGAAGGCGCAGGGACATCTGCTGAAGAGCGTGCCCATCTGAGCTTCCGCTGGGCCGCGGCGCCGGGAGCCCGCTGCCAGCCGGTCCCCTGCTCTCTCCATCCCCGGGGCTCCCTGGCCATCCCAGGCTCCTGGGGGGTGTCCGGTGCGCCGAGAGGCGGGTGCGTTGCCCAGTTCCCCGCTCGCAGCCCGGGGCCCTCGTCAGCCCTTCCAGGGAGCCCGCAAAGGAAGCAGTTGGATGACTTAAACGCTGCAGGGAGTAGCCTGCCTGCTGGGGGGGTGGGGGGGGAGACCTCTGCAACACGGGGGTGTCCTTTTGGAGGGCTGCTCCTACAGACAGGGTCCCTCAGAAGCCACCTGCGATTGGGGAAGAGGGCAGGAGGGGGGTCTGGCTCTGGCCACCTGACTGCATGAGGACACGGAGGCGCCTCAGGGGCCCCTCAGCTTCTTTGAGGTTCTAGGGGCTTCTGGGGAGTCTGACCAACTGATGGAAACAGAATAGGAGCAGACCGGGACAAAATGCCTCCCAGTATGCTCCTCTCTTCGTTTCTTGGAGCTGTGTGACCGAGGGCCTCCAGCTACCTTCTTCTGGGAGAGGTGGGAACTGGAGGTGGGGGAGACAGTGCTGGAGGACAATCAGAAAGCAGAGGACACAGCCTCAGGTCTGTCTGGACACTTGTCCTCTGGTTGGAGATTCTCTGCAATCAGAGGCCCATGGACTACAGTCTCCCGGTGTGGGGGCCATGACACCCATCTTCCCCAGACTCAGTGGACTCCTAAGAAAGCTGGAGCATTTCTTTTGCTGGGAGATTCAGAAAAGGGTCTCAAGGCACCACAGAGACTTATTTTGAGTGTATACTTAAGATAGTCCTTGTGGGGGTGCCTGGGGGGCTCAGAGGGTTAAGCGGCTGCCTTCAGCTCAGGTCACCATCCCGGGGTCCTGGGATTGAGCCCCTGCTCAGCAGGGCGTCTGCTTCTCCCTCTCTCTCCCTTCACTCGTGCTCTCTCGCTATCTCTCTCCTTATCTCTGTCTCTCTCTCTCAAATAAATAAAAATCTCTCTCTCAAAAAAAAAGAGAGTCCTTGTGCCAGAGCCATTTATTAAATATGCCCATTTCCCACTGAACTGAAACACAACATTCATCATGTAAGAAATTTTCATATTCCCAAAGATCTATGTCAGGATTTTCAATTCTGTTTTGGTCTTCGACTTTTTTCCTTTGTTATGAATAAAATATTGATTTGATTACAGAGGCTTTGAGTGTAGTATGGCACACCCGATTTCCTCCTCAGTCTACATGTTTATATTTCCTTTGTTATTCTCAGGCATTTATTCTTCTGTGTGAGAGTTAAAATCACTTGTTTCATTATCAGAAAAGAACCAATGGGCATTCCAGTTGGAATTGTCTTCCATTAGGTTTGGGACAATTGGTAAACACGCCAAGGGTAAATGGATCAAGGCCATCGTACCTCTAAGTGAGTAGACTCCCAACTTCAGAGCTATGGAGTAAAAGCTAAAATCATTTGCATTTCCATTAGAAGATTAATTCCTTTAATTTGAGTGATCGTATTTTAACTGTTAGCTTCGTTAAATTTCATAACAGAAAATATAAGCATTGACCAAATGATAGCCTTTCAGTGACTCTGAATGGCAAGTCACTCAAAACGTGTCAGTCATTAAAAACTCTAAAGGAATTGGTTTTAATTGCATCAAATGCAGTGGGTTTTGTTTTTTTTTTCTCCTTTATGATTAAAGATCGGGGAGAAAACTCCCACCACATTTCAGGGGGAGGGATAGATCTTGCACCGCCATCACTCCCTGGGCCTCACAGAATAGGGAAGGCATGCGTGGGTATGTTCTAGAAACTCCAGTCTCTGTACCAGTAAGAAAGATGTGATGTGGGTGGAGGTGGGGGTGGGCTGAGGACGGAGGGTTGTCTTGGCCAAGGCTATGAAAATAGCCAACTTTAGAATTTGTGCCTTTCTAGAAACGTCTCTACACTGGAGCAAAGCATGAAAGATGGGGATTTGGGCAACTAGAAGGGGTCAGTGCCTACAAGGTTGTTTCCTCCCTGGTGGGTCAGAACAGCTGTTGGAAGTCTCAGGGGAGTTTCCAGCTCCCAGTGCTCCTGTAATAACACTTGATAAACTATGCAGAAAATACAAAATAATAATAATTTTACAACAATTGTTCGAAGGCCCAGGGAAGTGACCAAATGCAGGCAGACGCTATAAGGAACTGTCATCCCCAAAGGGTCCAGGAGAAATTTTTTCTGGAAGCCTGAAAGAGATGTCACAGATGGCAGCAGTTGCCCATGGCAGCAAAGACAGAATCTGAGGTTCTAGTTCATCAGACATTCCACTGAAATACTGAACGGGTCATATTTTAGGTGTCAAAACCGTATCAGGACAAATGGATTTGCCCTAAAAGAAGAACAAGGCTGAAGTAATCCCTTGCTAGTGATGTCTAAAACCAAGCCTTCCCAAAGTCAAAGTGATCTGCCAGTAATTTAAGTGCCTGCTAAAACAAACTCAATATTCTTCAGAAGGTAGTAATATCCCGAGTCTCTACAGCATATTATCCACAATAACCTATAGATTGTTAAAATTTCTTCTTTTCTAACGTAAGAATAGAAATCTATGAAATTTTCCTCTCGGGGCTCCTGGCTGGCTCGTTCAGTTAAGTGGCCCACTCTTGATTAGGAGTCGGGTCATGGTCTCAGGCTCTTGGGTTTGGTGGGGAGTCTGCTTGAGATTCTTTCTCGCCCTCGCCCTCTGCCCTTCCCCTCCTCTCTAAAATAAATAAATCCATCTTTATCTTAAGAAAAAAGAAATTATCCTCTACACACGCATATCTATGTCTCACAAACTTTTGTTTATTCTGTTTTCACTATCATTCAGTTTAGAATATTTTCTATATTCTTTGTGATGTCTTTTTTCATTCATGGGTTATTTAGAAGTATGTATTTGATTTCCAAATATTTGAGTATTTTCTAGAAACTGTAGTATTCAATATGGCAGCCACTAGCCACATGGGGCTACTGAGCACTTGAAATGTAGCTAGTACACCTGAGAAGAAGTGTAACATTTTACATAATTATAATTAGTTTTAACTGAAATTTAAAAACAGAAGCAGTGTAAAGTATTTCACCATGAAACACAGCTTTGTTGTTGAGGTAGAAGTAAATTTCCCTCCAACTGTTCTATCACATGTTATTGCCGTTCTGCAGTGCAAACGTTGGCCATGTGCACTGTTTCTAGTGTTACACATAAACCCATCATTGAGCTAGTCATGTCAATAGATCGATTCTGTTCGAATAATCCTTTTCCACTGATGCAATACTTTTGTTTGAATACCTGATATAGACAGGATGAGTCACGGTAACGCCTTTCTACATTGTACTTGGCAATTCAACTTAAAGACTGATTATTATTTTATTCATAATATACTTAAATTGATTTTTAGTTTAAAAATAAATATGGACAGATTTTTAACTTTAAAATGAAGGCAGGGGCACGTGGATGGCTCAAGTCGTGGTCTCAGGGTCCTGGGGTAGAGCTGAGCATGGAGTCGGCTTGGGAGTCTCTCTCTCCGTCTTCCTCTGCCCCTCCCCCTGCTCGTGCCCTTGCTCTAAATAAATCAAATATTTTACGAAATGAATGCATAACACCGATGCAGAACAAATGGAGATGACCAGGCAAGCGCTATGACAGAAACGGAGAGAGAGAAAGAGACTAGAAGAAGATATGTTACAAAATTCTTGACCAGTAGCCATTGCAATTTCCTGCAGTCCAACAAAGCCAGAGAAAAAGTGGTTAGAGACATTTTCAGCATACACATAGGAATTCTGATAAAATGTTTCCTCTCAACAATCAAAAACAAAGTTGATAAAACTAGTAACTGGAGCCAGAATTAAATGTCCAACAAAACAATTCTAAACAATTTTTAGCAGGGTCTGAGCTTGTAACTTGGGCCACTTAAAAGCAGCTTGGATTATTGCACACAAAAAAACAAACACTGTTAGTTGGAGAGAGTAAAAAAAAAAAAATAACTACTGTGGGTATGAAAAGTTTCAGTGGAAATTTTTCAGAAAAGCCTAAGAATTTTAAAGTATCAAAATAGGAAAGACATATTAAGACACCAAACCCTTGTCCATAAAAGACAAGACCTGTTTAATAATATCAAAGATGAATCAATTTGAAATTTGAAAAGCTGCAAGTATTTTTCTTTAGAGCTATAGGAGAGGTGTGATATAAGACACTGCCCAAATAATATTTTGAGTGTGTCTTAACATATTCCCAAATCTATGAAGACATGCTGTAAATTCAGGGCAAAAAAATCAGATTGGTGGGATGGGTATTTCAAAATCTTTTAAGCCTGTCAAATGAGAATTTTCATAGATATTTGGCACAAACCTCTTGTGATGGAAACACCTGCACAAGACGCCAGTCTGAATCTCATCCTGTGTGCCCCAGAACTGCTGGACCATGCTCTTTTCCACCTCTGGATCCTACTTCATTTTGCTTCGATTGTTTGCAGAAATATTTCAGCTCCCACCACTTATACAGAGTATTTGATTGGGAAAACTGAAGTCCATCTAGGAAATGAGAGGCTTGCCCAAGCGCGGGAGGGCTGGGAATGCAAGGGTCTAGGGAGCGAACTGGGGCGTTGAGCCAGGCGGTTCTCACGTCGTCAGCCTCGAAGCACAACCGCTGTGTGTTTGCAAAGGCTTCCGGAAATGGTGCTCCTTCTCATCCACGTTCCGAATCTCGAGGGAGTGCCTCTCTTTGGCAGACTCTAACCAGGACCTAAGGGAGAAAGGATGATAGGGAATGTCCTTCTAGGCTCCTTCCCCGGGATGCAGAGAAGGGACGCTCGGGGAGAATCAGTGGTGCCACAGGGACAAGAGAGGACTCAGCACAGTGAAAAATTCATAGGTAAGGGTTCACCTTATATCCAATCTTATGGGAATGTTTCCTATCGCATCCAAGGCATCGAATAGAGTTGTACCTGTTTTCCTGATCTCAGGGTCCGGAGATGAGCCCTAGGTTGGAACCTGCTTAAGGTTCTCTCCCTCTGCCCCTCCGCAACACACCGGCCCGCGCTCTCTCTCTTTCTCTCTCTCAAACAAGACAAAACCAAACCCCAAACACTTATACTTATTTAATGCTGGGTAAGCCTGGGACAAAGTATTAATTTAATATCCGGTATTTTAGTTACTTGAGTCTCAATATGCTGACACATACTCTCACAGTGGTGAGTGGGCGGCGAACTTCCTTGTTCACGGCTGTGCACCAAATTCCCCGCATCCCTAAGGCACTTGCTAAATATTTTTATTTTTCAAGAACAGGAAACAGATGGTATCCTCTCCCTTTTAACCTGCTGTGACCAGACATGACCCGCACTTTTGGTTCCTTGTTCCATCCTATATGCACACCAAAGAAGTTCTCTTTCTGGCAGGTCCAGCTGAGTCATCTCAGACTGTGACTCTTTGGTTGTCAGGCGGCCCCATTAGATGCAACTAGCTCTCTTCCATTCAGGGAGAAGAAGGAAGACTTCTAACTTTGGATTCTGGTCCCTGCTACGGTCTCCAGTTCTCTTGACTCGCGAGTCCTAGACTTCTGGTAGAAATCTGGTATTTTGCCCTATTTGGTTTAGTTCTTTGTGTGTATGCTTTTCCATCAGAATCTCAGAGAGGAGGAGTCTTTGGTGCCCCGAATCCAGCTGGTAACAATTGGAACGAGGGAAATGCCTTGAACGTTATTGAAGTGACTTTGCCTTTTTCCCATTCAATCACAGAATCTTTGCCCCAGGCCAGTCACTCTCAAAGTATGGTCCCAGGCCAGAGCTTCAGCAGCACCTGGGAGCATGTTGGGAATGCAGATTCTCAGAAACTTTGTACTTTAGCAAGCCTTCCCGGTGGCTCTGACGCATGCGAATGCTTCACAAAATACAGAGAAAAACCTGAAGAATCAGCTTCTGATAGTAAGAAATAGTAATAGGGTTTTGTTAAAAGACGGCGGCCTTGTAATCCAGGGTGTTTCTTTTTTTTTTTTTTTTTTAAAGATTTTTTATTTATTTACTTGAGAGAGAGAGAATGAGAGACAGAGAGCATGAGAGGGAGGAGGGTCAGAGGGAGAAGCAGACTCCCTGCCGAGCAGGGAGCCCGATGCGGGACTCGATCCAGGGACTCCAGGATCATGACCTGAGCCGAAGGCAGTCGCTTAACCAACTGAGCCACCCAGGCGCCCCCAGGGTGTTTCTTTAGAACGGATTGTCTATATTCTATCACTCCTCCAATTGGCATGACAAGGTCCAGGTCTCATTTGCTGTGCAATAACATTTTATACAGTAGATATCCAGATAAGTGGAGTTGGGAATACTCCATCATCTTACAGGGGAAAGAAAACAGAGAGGAAGAAAGGAGAATAAAGCAATGAGATGTGTGTCCCAAATTCTGTCTGTCAAACAACAAATTTCTCAACAAGTTCCAATGTCACGTAGGCATCTATCCCCCACTGAAGGAGAGGAACATGGTGGCTGGGGGATAGTTACTGAAATCACCTACATAGAGAGACTGAACCCTGTCTAAAGGGTCTCTTTAACAGATCAGATTGGACTGCTTTAAACAAGATTAAACATTGAGTTATAGTTTTTCCCTAGAAGTAATGGATAGGAGCTAGGAAAGACTAGAAAAAGTAAAAGTAAAAGTAAAATTTTTACAATTTCTCTTTATATTAAATGTAGTCTACATTTAGTTTTGCTATGTAGGCTGTTTCCAATGCTATCCACACTACTCCACAAGAACCAATTGACTTAAAGTCTTAGGGGACTCATTTCCATAAGCTTGCTCCAAGCATCTTTCCTATGAAAGCAGCTACTAACTCAAAGGGAATTAAAAATAAAATTAAAAATTCCCTATCTCATGTCCCTTCTCACAAATCTATACCAGAGATATAATGCTTAAGAAAATGTGCACACCGGGGCTCCTGGGTGGTGCACTTGGTTAAGTAATTGACTCTTAATTTCGGCTCAGGTCATGATCTCAGGGCCTTGGGATCAAGCCCCGCGTCGGGATCCAAGCTCAGTGGGGAGACTGCTTCTCCCTCTCTTTCTTCCCTCCACCCCACTTGTACTCCCTCTCTCTCTCAAATAAATATCTTAAAAAAAAAAAAAAAAGAAAGAAAGAAAAAATGAGGGAAGGAAAATGCACAGCACCTGAGACTTCTTCAATAAAAATAATGGAAATAAATCAATTCAATTCCCCTCTCAAGAGAAAACTGGAGAAGTACAATGAAGTAAACCAAAAGGAAAGCACAAATATGGAAATAATAAGGATAAAAACAAGAGTTGATGTAGTAGAGAATACAAAACACTAGATTTAGTTAACACATTAAAATTCTTGTTTGTTGAAAAAAATTAAACTACTTTTTCAAGAAAAAAAGGGAAAGGGGCACAAATAAAATTTTCAAAATGATAAGAGGTAATGACCCCTGAGTTAGAGAAAATTTTTAAAATTTAAGACCTCTTTGCAAATAAATGTGAAGACCTAGACAAAATGGATAATTTCCTAGAGAAATACAGATCACCAAAACTGTCTCCACTAGAGAGATAAAGTTGAAATCGACCAATTTACATGGAAAAGATAGAGAAAGCCATCCAGGAACCTCACCAAAAAGTAAGCGCAAGGACCAGATGGTTTTACATGGAAATTCTTCCAAACCTTCAAAGTCCGGACAGTCCTAGTGCTCTTTAAATTGTTCCAGAACATTGGAAATGAGGGGAAATTTTTAAAAGGAAGTATAGAATTGATACCTAAGCCTGACAACACTGTACAAAAGAATAAAACTATAAACCAATATCTCTCATGAGCATCCATACAAAAATATCAAATAAAATATTAACAAATAGACTCCAGCACCACACTGTCAAATGTGATACATCATGACCAAAGAGGATTTAAACAGAAATGAAAAATCGGTTTGTTATTAGAAAATCTATTAATATCATTCACCTTACTAATAGATAGAAGGAAAAAGAATCATAAGATTATTCCCATAGATGATTTTTGAAAGCCGTGGCAAAATTGATTAGCTATTCATGATAAATAATAGAATAGCTGTTCACTCAAGAAAAAAGTGGCTGGAGAATACTTGCTGAAAATGACACACACACAAATTATAGACTACTGTAGTTGAGCATCTCACTTACTCCACTGGGAATCACTGAAGATATATCAGGAACCAAGCAAGTGTGTCCATCCACTACCATTCAATATCATAATAGAGGTTTTAGCCAATGCAATGAGATGAGAGAAAACAATTAGGGACGTAAGACTAAGTACAGAAGAAGTGACAAAGTGTGGTGCATCCATCAGATGGAATCTTAGTCAGCAATAAAAGAGGACAAGCTATGGACACACACCACTTGGATAAAAGAGGACAAGCTATGGACACACACCACTTGGATGATTCTCAGAATCTTTATCCTGAGGAAACCAGTCTCAAAAGGGACTTTGTTTTACTTATCTCTAGATTCTCCGTGTTTTCTTATGGTATAAAATCTACCCTGAAGTCAAACAATCTATGAGTGTTAATGAATGGATGAATAGATATAGGCTCCTAAACCTCAAGAGACGGGAATATGCCACATGTTTCATCCTCCTATTGGATGAACCACAATGGGTAGTATTTATCAAGGACCTTCTATCTGCCTTCTGCCCTGGGAGACAAGTGGGCAACACTGCTTTCAGGGTACTTCACGTGGGCCTCCCATCTCATGAACCTGTATTTCTTTTTTCTTAGGAGGTAGGTGTGGCTCTTCGATTAAATATTTGCTTACAGAAGGTCGTAACACAATAGGATGTTAAATTCATAATGGAATTTTGGCTGAAACTCCAATGATAAAAACAGTAGATTCAAAGTGCACCCACATTCTGTAGAGTGAAATCAAATCTGTCTCTGAGTGATAATTTCGAAAAGAATTGTAAGCTTCTTTGTGTTGTGCTTCTCTTATCCTCAAGCCCTTGCTAACTTTCATTAAATGTACAGTCTAGGGACCCCTGGGTGGCTCAGTCGGTTAAGTGTCTTCCTTCGGCTCAGGTCGTGATACCAGGGTGCTGGGATGGAGCCCCACATTGGGCTCCCTACTCAATGGGGCATCTGCTTCTCCCTCTGCCCCTCCCCCTCCACTCGTGCTCTGTCTCTCACTTTCTCTCTCTCAAATAAATAAATAAAATCTTTTTTTTTTAATGTACAGTCTAAATCATATTTGTTTTGGGAAAACACGGGAGAGGTATATGTCCCTTGGGGCAAAATGGCTTGGAGCATGGCGAAGCCAATTTCAAGATGGCAGAGCAAGGGGAGTTGGCACAAGTCACATATGACCACCAGGACATGTTCGTAGCACATGGGAATGTGCTTTGGGAAGCCCTGGAAATGATTAGGTGAGAAGCACCCAGTGGAAAAGGGATAGAGACACCTCCTACTGTTATTCATATCTTAAAGGGGAATTTTTGCACTGGGAAAACCAGAAAGGTCTCTGAAACCTTGGTTACACATGATTTCTATCAGTGCAGAATGAATCAATCCAAGGAGAATGTGGTGTTTGACTGGCAGACGGGTTGAGAATGTGGCTGGAATCTTCCAGGAAAAAGGAGGAGAGATGTCTTGAGGGTTGACCAAGACTAGCTCCCAAATCAAATTGAACTTTTACCCAAAAAGTGAAAGTCATCACTGTGTTCTTAGAAGAAGGAGCAGTGGTATTTTCCAAGAAAAAGTGGACTCCAATTCTGTACAAGTATGAGAGAACAGAAAAGTTTATTATAGTAACAAGAAGCAAGCAATTCAATTGGGTGGGGGGTGGTCGTGTGCAGATGACCTTCAAAGCAGTAAGTAATCAAGGTGTGGTAGCAACAGTTAGTTTCACAAGAAAAGGAGAGAACTGGTTAATTCAGCAAATATATTACACTGAATCTGGTCAAAGAGCTGCTATAGATGTGTCTGAACACAGCAAACGTTGTTCCCTTATGTGTTGAATCTCTGTCTGTTGTCCACTCTCTCTGGCATTTCACTTAGTTGAGTTCCGAGAGATCTCTTTTCCAGACGACTCTGTTCTTCAATGGGCAGATGATAAGGGACAATTTGAGTCCTTCTGTAAAAATGTAATTAAACAAACTTCCAATCATCTGGAAAGAATTCTATAAGCCTCTCCATCTATAGATTACCCAACACAAAACCAATCTTTCTAACAAACCATATGGGTGAGGTGATCACTGTGTCCTAAAGGCGAAAATAAGGGAGTAGACGTCACAGAGGCAGATGATCCAGCAATCTAGGAAGAATCTAGAGGAGAAACTTTTACTAGGGAGCAAAAGAGAAAGTTTGGGGTCATCTTCTTTGAAGAATTCACAAGGTAGAGAGCATCCATACTTTCTGCTTTGGAGTTCCACAAACTGACAATTTGTCCCTCCCCTGTTAAGTCAACCAAACCTCTGCCGATCACTAACAGTGAACTTTATTACATCGCTTAGTTGGGAGAGCCTGGGAGACGCAGCTGAGAGCACTCTGACTTTGGTGAATGAGTTGTGGGGGCAGGACCACCAGAAAACATGCAGGAAATAGATCTTTGCATTCCATTTAATCTTCCTTAAACAGAAGTAAGAAAACAAATTGAGCAATCTGCAATGCTTGCATGATTAAGTCAAGTATCCCACCTTGACTCTCAACTTCATCTCTGGCATTTTGCTGCCTTAGAGCATAGAGAGCCTCCTTCTCTGCTAATTCTCGCTCCATTTCTTCCTTTTGTTTCTGCTGCTCCAGTTTGTCCTCCAGCTTTCTGATTTTCTCTTCGAACTCCTCTCTGATCTGCACTATCCGTCTCTCTAGCTCTGCTCTGTAAAATTCTTGTGTCACTTGGACTTGTTTCTGAATCTCCTCCTCGGCCTTTTGGTACATCTTATTGGTGAAGCACTTTCCTTTGTTCTCCACCACGACGCGCTGAACCAGCGCCAGCAGCTCCGTTCTCTGGGCCTCCTGCTCAGCTCCTGTCGCCCAATTGTTGAACAGGCAGTAGCGATCCCCAAACTCATCCACCAGCTCTCGCATGCCGTCTGGAGCGTCCTCTAAGAATGTATGGAAACTCATGCCTTCCAACTCATCTTTCCGGGTGAATAAGAGAATCATGTATCTCCTAGCTTGGGTTCCAAACATTTCCAGAACCTTCTTCGTGGACTTGTACTCTTCCTGCGTGTACCGGCCCAGCGAGACCACCAGGAGCAGAGCATGAGGCCCCGGGGAGGTCAGGAGGATGCAGCGAGCGATCTCCTTGCCAGTGTCAGCATCCCGTACCTCGGGGTCGAAAATGCCAGGCGTATCCACGACGACAAGTTCTCTCCCTTGCCACCGGCTGCCCCCTTTCATACAGACCTTGGTGACTGAGTTTGCTGCAAGGCTGGAAGGAAACACTTCCTCTCCAAGGATGCTGTTGCCCGTTGCACTTTTTCCTGCTCCAGTCTTACCCACTAAGACAAGTCTCAGTTGTGCATCTCTCTGGTCTTGGGTTCCAAGCCCTGGGACATCAGGAAACAAAAGCCAGGGCATTAGGATGGACCTCTGGCCCTTTCCCCAGCAGGGCTCCTGTTCCGCCCACACACTCCTCCTCTCTTGCCCTAGGCTCCCCTCCCGGGAGCGACCTCTGCACTCACAGGAACGCTACAGAAGGCCTTTCTACAGAAGCCCTATTGAAAGTCTAGAGAAAGCCTGATGTTCCTCTTGCCGCACGTGGGGAAGGCCCAAGGACTTTCCAGGATTCCGTGGAGCTTCTTACTCTTACCTTTTGTAGCTAAGTAGCCCACAGAAGAGGAAACAAAATAGCTCAAGAAGAGAATTCTGAGCTGCCGCAGGTAGCTCTTCCCCATAGGAGCAATGCAGGAAGGAACTCGAAATCTGACCTTGGGACGTCTCTGTGGGCGCTCCTCCCCCAGTTTGTAGTCAAAATGGAACTTTTCTTCTTCCCATTAAGAAGCCAGGTAGGGGGGTTTTACAACCCATCCCGTCCTGGCAGGGTACAATAGGGATGCCTGGGCAGAAAGACAAAGCGTCCCTTTCTAGTTCCTGTGTGGGACCAACCTGTCAGGGATTGTGACCCGAGAGAGGACAAAATTCCTCCATTTCAAGTTAAAGACCTTAGCTTCGAATCTAGTGACTTTTTTTACATTCGAAATTAATACATTAAAGAATGATAGCCAGAAAATAGTGACAGTTAGCTGAAGTGACTATAAAATCCCTTGATAGATAAAAAATGAAAGAAAGAAACCCATACAGGTTAGTGCCAGTGGAGCTATCCTTTCTTAGTTCCACTAGATGAAGCACATTCTCCTTCCTAGGAAAGTGGACAGCTAATCCCAGCACGGCACAGCTTAGCAATAGAAACTGTGTTCTCAGAATAACCGGGCCTTGAGTGAAACACCAAATCATCCATACAGCTCTTCTGCATTTGTCTTCAGTATTTCTCTGCATATCTCCTTCCTGTGTCTATAGGGTCCTGGGCTTCAGGATTTGTTAAGCATAGAACCGGGACCCGCAGGATGGAAGACAATGGGCAATCTCATTTGGGAGCCTGTTTCTCTGAGAAGGCAGACCCTGCTGGCCCAGCCCTTGAGTGAGTCTGGTTCCTGCATGAGGAATCCTGTATTACAACCATCCATTTCGGCTTGAAGGTGATGCGTACATTACCACACTCACAACTCCAGACACTATTACAACTCCATTTTATTTCTCAGAGAGGGTATCGCCATTTAGCCAGTTGCCCAGACCAAAAATCTAGGCATTGCTCTTGATTCTTCTCTTTCCTTTCCTTTCCCCATCCAGCCCATCAGCAACCCCTCTTGGCTCCACCTGCAAATCTGTCTGCTTCTCTCCACTGTGAAGCCCAGCACACCAGCTCAAGCTACCGTCGGCATCCATGCCTCCCAAGGAGGCTCCCAGTTGGTCTCTCTGCTTCCATTTTGTCCCCTTCTGTCTACTCTGTAAATTGGAATATTCTTTTAAAAATAGCAAACAGAGGAGAGATATTGCAGAACCCCTAACTCTGCCTTCCACAAAATCTGTAGGTATCATCCCCATCACCTTCTGAGCATTAGCAAAACCATCCCTGATGCAGTTTCTCACATCTGATCACCAGAATCCTGGGGTGAGAGAAGGAGATTTCCAGAAACCAAGAACACTGAATACAGGATGGTGAGGATTATCTAAGGAAAAAATGTGGATGGGAGTTCAGATGATTATTCAGTTAGCAGGACAATGGAAGACTCCAACCTGGGGACATCCTTAGGGCATCTGTAGGCCTAGTGAGAGGGAGCAGCAAGTCAGGGGAAGAGACACTGAAAGGCCCTGTAGCAGGAGAAAGTGCAGGGGGTCCAGAGGAAGTAAATGGAGAGGAAATCAGATATGGGGGTGGGATATTTTGCTCCAGCAAGGATGAGGGCTGGCTGCCAGCTCAGGAGAAGCCCCTGCTAGCTCTCCTTCCTCCCCCCGCCCTGCCGCACAGGGGACCCCCCCCCAACACCCTCTCACCAAGGCTCCCAGGTTTGCTGGAGCATGCACCACACTTCAGGGCTGACATTGTAGCGGGAACTCCTGCACAGAAAGGAACACAACTAGTCATTTTAGGGACACGGAAAGTAAGTGGAAACCTCAGCCTCCCCCGACCAGCAATTGCTTTTCCCTGTAAACTTGCTGCTTGCTTTCTCCTCCCATATTTCCCAAAGCTTCTCCACTCTCCAGATTGGCTCATCTTCAGATTGTTCCTTTTTCTCTACACAAGCAAATGCTTGGAGGGCTTTGTTGGTACTGCTTCTGGGCACCCTTCCCCAGCAATCCTAGGGATTTACTGACAGACCCCAGACACCCCCCCCGCCCTTAGGAAGCCAGTGTGCCTAAACAATGCTTTCCTTGCTAATAAATTCCTTTCTTCTTCTTCTTTTTTAATGTCCTCTCTGTGCCTTTATGCCTTTCTTCTGTGTGGCTCAGTGGAGGGCCCCTCCACTTGCAGGGTGGGATGCTGCCTGCTTCATGAATGCTCAATAAAATCGATTGGATCTTCCAATTTACTTGGTTGAATTTTGTTTCCTAACAAAGAACTCTCACTGGAGCAGACTTTGACTAGGACAGGCTGAAAATACTAGTTGTTAAGGACAAGTTCATCTGATAAGAAGCCATCCAAAAACATTTAAAACATTATTAGAAAGACAGACACTCCTTTTGTAGGAAGAGTTATTTCTTTATCCCTTATGGATAGGGAGTAGGAAACAGCTTCTTGTAAACTGAGAAGAGAAATCACAGACTTTTTTAAAGTCAGCTTTGGCTACAAAGTTGATGTTGGTGATGGGTGTTAGGGAGTAAGTAGGATAACAGAAATAGGAAAACAAAAGGTTTTGGGGTGTTTCTTAAGGTCCTTGTTCCAGCATGTGGGCTTTCTCTCTCTCTCTCTCTCTCTCTCTCTCTCTCTCTCCCTTTTTAAAGATCTTACTTAAGTGAGTTGGGGGAGGTGCAGAGGGGAAGGGAGAGAGAATCTGAAGCAGGCTTCATGCCCAGCCCAGATCTTGATGCGGGGCTAGACTCAGGACCCTGAGATCATGACCCGAGCCCTAGTCAAGACTCAGACACTCAACAGACCGAGCCACTGAGATGCCCCTGGGCCCTCTCTTCATTCTGCAATGCTGTGCTGTTTCTCCCAGTTTAGATGTGAAAACAGAGGACTGCCCTAGTGGCTGAGTTCTCCCACTGCCTGAAGAGCAAGTATCCAGGGGTCCCTGGGGGGCTCAGTCGGCTAAGTGGCCTACTCTTGATTTTGGCTCAGGTCATAATCTCAGGGCCCAGTTGGGCTCCACGCTGGACATGCAGCCTGTTTAATGTTCTGATTCTCTTTCTCCTTCTCCCTCTGTCTCTACCTGCCCCCTCCTTCTCTAAAAAACAAAAAAACAAAACGAAACAAAACAATAACAAAACATAAAAACAGGGCACCTGGGGGGCTCAGTTGGTTAAGAGGCTGCCTTCGGTCAGGTCATGATCCAGGGTCCTAGGATCCAGCCCCACATCGGGCTCCCTGCTCAGCGGGGAACCAACTTCTCTATTTCTGCCCCTCCCCCCCATTGGTGCTCTCTCACGAGCCCACATGAGCTCACTCTCTCTCTCCCAAATAAATAAGATCTTAAAAAAAAAACAACCACCACCAAATTTACAGCTTAACATCAGCAAATACAGGAAATAGGAACCAACAAGAAATACACTTTCTGAGAACAAGTATGCCGGTAGGTTTAAGATATACCCCCAGGGGAGAGGTCCTCTCTCCACCAAATCACGTTACCCTCTGTCCCCTCCCCCCAAATACCCCTTTTCTCTTACCTGGAAAATCTGGGTCCTGCTCCCTTCTCTAACTTTAAGGCAATGCTAAGCCACAATGTTGAGAAAAAGGAGAGAGGAAGTGAGGGGAGGAGCTGTTCAATCATCTTCCTGTAAGAGACCTGCCCACCTCAGCATCTAGCCCCGCAAATAGAACTTTCTCAATGATGGATTTGATTCGTGCAGTCCAATAGGGTAGCCATTAACCACATGGGCTGTTGACACATGAAATGTGATGTAAGTGTGACTGCAGAACCGAATTCTTAATTTTACTTCATTGTATTAATATTTTTAAAGATTCTATTTTTAAGTAATCTCTACACTCAACGGGGAGGTCAAACGCGCGACCCCAAGATCGAGAGTTGCAAGCTCCACTGATGGAATCAGCCAGGCACCCCATTTGAATTAATTTAAAGTTAAATAGCCACATCTGCCTAGTAGCTACCTTATTCAGCCATGCAAACGCTCTACCGTGAGGGATAAAATATGGGTTATGCTGTGACATTCTGGAAAAACCGCTGAGTTGAAACCAGAGGCTGCCAGCTATTCCGAAAAGCCTGCGGTCCCAGACCCCACGTCTCAGCACATCAGGCCTTCCAGCCCAACACCTGCCCCTAGAGCTTTAGGCCTGTATCAGCATAGGCAGCCCTACCTCCTCTCCTCCCTCCCAGTGACTGGGGGAGAGACAGCTGCAATTTCCAAGGTCTCATCTGCTTGAAGCAAGTGAGGGTAACTGGTCTGCTTTTAACTAATGAGACGGGTCCAGAGTCACCCTGCGAGATGGTGCTCAGACCATTTGCAATAGGCTAATCCTTGACATCTGACACTATCTGTCATGAAAATGTAAACTGTGAGACTATGGGGCGGTGGTGAGCAGCATGGATCCCAGTTCCCTAGAGACATGGATTCCGTTATGAAAGAGGTGCCAATTTACAATTACACCCCATAACTGAGACTTTATTTCAAGTTGCATAACACTTGAGTAATTATACAAACTGCTAACAATTCCAAAGAGATCAAATAGAAGACATAAATATCTCTGAGGATAGTATGTGGTCGGCCTTGTGCGTACAAGCACAGGGTAACTACTCCTAAACAGGAGACAGGGCAATGGAATAAACTGTGCACTAGGAGTGAGGATAAAGAACATTCTAGAACAATATAACCCAAATAACAAGGACGACTCAGCCCTTGGGTGAGATAGGCAAAAAAAGCAAGTCAAAAGAACAGGCAGGGTGTAAACACATGTCTGTGATTCCGAAGTGATTTAAAGAGACAAAGGGTGGGATTATATTTTGTTACTAAGCGTAAGCCCAGCCAGAAGGTTTGTATCATTCTTTATTTAAGTGTGGGAGTGAGAGCAGAGATTGATGTAAAATATGATCCAAATCGAAATTTTAAGTACTATTAAACCCCCAAGCCATTACTTAGATATTCCTTATTGGGGTTACAAGGATCACGACATATAGGGAATTCCCTATCACGGCTGACATTTGTAACGACACCCAGGTTCACGACCTGAGCCGAAGTCAGATGCTGAACCCGCTGAGCCACCCAGGCGCCCCTGAAATGTGTGTACTTTGCTCTCATTTTTGACGGCTATTTTCCCTGAGTGCAGGATTTCAGGCTAGCTGTTATTTTCTCTCAGCACACTGAAAATCTGCCTCCACTGTTTTCCTGGCTTCCTCCTGACTGTGAAGAAGTCAGTGGAGGGACGCTTGTGTGGTTCAGCCGGTTAAGCGTCTGCCTTCAGCTCAGGTCATGATCCCTGGGCTCATAGCGGGGAGTCTGCTTCTCCCTCTGCCCCTGCACCCCACCCTCCGCTCGCACTCCCTCTCAAATAAATAAATAAAATAATAAATAAATAAATAAAATTTTTAAAAGGAAAAGAAAAGAAATCGGTGGGCACCCGGCCGGCACAGTTGGTGGAGTGCACAAAAATATTTGGAAAAAGAGAAATTACGTAGGAAAGAGAGCGGAGGATGATTCCTACACACTCACAGTACAGCCCCAGGAAGTGTGTGGTCCACGGTCGGTGTCAGCCCGGCTCTCAGAAGCCTCTCACAAGAACACCCACAAGCTTCTCACAAGAGCTTCTCACAAGAACTTCTCCCAAGAACACAAATTTGTTGTGAATTTACCTGTGCACGACCGCACTTCTTTCCTGTCTTCCCCACAACCATATCCTGCTCCGTTCTTATCTCACCCGCCACATGGAGTTGCGGGCACTTCACAGGATACGGACGAGGTTAAGGTGCAAGGTGCATGCCCCCTACCCAGCCCTGCCACGGACGCCTAATGAAGGACCGTCCCAGCTCCGACCTGAGCTGAGTGAAATGGCCAGGGCAGGCTGTCCTGCCTGACTCTGACCTTCAGAGTCCTGACAGTGGAGCTTTAAAAGCCCAGACTGCTTACAGAAAACTTCGGAGGTTGATTTTTTATTAATTTTATCATTGCTTATTTGAAGTAATAACAACTTGTACTTTGAATTAGAATTTCTTTTTACAAGTTGTGAACGGCCACAAATGATGGTGTGTGAACCTAAATATGTAAAAGTAGTTTGCACATTCTTACTATATTTTATTTCTATTTAACAAGAGATCAGGGATTTCAAATTCAAGATGGCCAACTGGACATAGGCTAATCATTGTAGAAAAGGGATTAATAGAAATTGTAGACCATAGGCACTCTCTCTTTCTGTTTTTTAAAACTTAAAAAAAAAAAATCTGGGGCACCTGGATGATTCAGTCAGTTGAGTGTCTGACTCTTGATTTTGGCTCAGGTCATGATCTCAGGGTCTTGGGATCAAGCCCCAAGTCGGGCTCCCTGCTCGGCAGGGACTGCTTCAGGATTCTCCCTCTCCCTGTGCCCCTCCCCCAACTTGTGCACCACACACCGTCTCTCTCTCTCTCCCTTTCTCTCTCTCTCTCAATTAAGTAAATCTTTAAAAAAAAACAAACAAACAAACAAAAACTTTTCCTCTTGACCCCTTCAAATACCTATCAAATTAGTTGAAGAACTAAACCTCACAAAACTGGTTCTCGCTCCTTCCTTTGCAAGTCCTGTATGGATCTTCTAGCATCTAGCTTTGGACTGTGGGGATATTGGCAATTATTGAAGACTCAGCTGCAATTGAGGGAGATATTTATGTTACTATCCTGCCACATTCACCTCAAGCCTTTCACATAATCTTCAGACCCAAATTTCAAGTTAATGCAGATCATTTACATTGGACCCTACCTTGACAACTGATATTCAACTTGGCACAAACCTAACTGAACGCTATTGCTCCTGACTCTACCCTTCCCCTGACAACCTTACTTGTCACCCTTAAGTTTCCTATTTCTGAAAAGAAGCACGATCGTCGGACCCATCACCCACGTGGACGCATCCCACACATCCTTCACAGTAGACGTCAAGCCCTGAATTCTTCCTCAGGTCTTCCTCTATAAATCCTAGTTTAAATTCTGCATTATGGATCATGACTAGCACATATTTCAATAACGGGGATCATGCACACATTAAAGGCTGGAACTTCCAGAGTCCTCAGCGCTCAGAGAAAACTCGGATATAAAATAGGTTAAGATGAGTGAGCAATATTTCATTTGTCAAGTAAAAAGATAATGATTTATTTGATTTACTCCTTTTTTCCTCTGGGTATGTCTTACCTTCCAAAATAGAATATAAGGCTGAGAGAAAAGAAATCAGCTCACAGAAGTTGCGTGTTCAATAGGCCTTAACACAGGTTCATTGAATTCATAATGCTTCTGCACATCTCTGAGGGAAAATGCCTTTTAAATGGTTTTTAAATGAAAAACATCAGGACACGGCATGAATACTACTGCACAGATGAGTCGCTCACAAGGAAGTATTTTTGAATATAAGAATTGCATGAAGGCAAAGAGCAGTTTGGTCCAGCGGTGTTATTTGACATATGTTATGAATATGTGTGCTTATGAGAGTTTTTTTCTTCCGTGTCGTTTTTACTCCATTCCTAATACTTGTGATGAGCAGAGATTTAGGATCTTATTTTTTCCAGACTTAATCTCTAATCCGTCTCCCTAAAATTCACTGATACAGTAAATACTCTTAGTCGTGTTCATAGTCAAAACAAAGACGACTGTAAAAATTCCAATGATTTGGGGGCGACTGGGTGGCTCAGTCGTTAAGCATCTGCCTTCAGCTCAGGTCATGATCCTGGAGTCCCAGGATCGAGCCCCACATCGGGCTCCCTGCTCAGTGGGGAGTCTACGTCTCCCTCTGCCCTTCACCTTGCTTGTGCTCTCTCACCCCACTTCTGCTCTCTGGCTCTCACTTTCTCAAATAAATAAATAAAATCTTTTTTAAAAAATTCTAATGATTTGAATTTGGGATGTCTGCAATCACTGTAAATGATAGAAAGTCACCCCTCCAGCTTCGAAGTTTCTCAATTCTTTTAGCAAGACACAACCTTTCAAATACTCACTGCCAATGTCACAGCTTGGAAGGGGAAGGAAGAGATTTTTCTGGTGGCAGAAAAGACTAGAGGGAATTTCAAACCAACAACAGCCATAAAGATCAGGGAATGCTCTGAAAGAAAAGTGAGAATCCTAAGATCTATCAATCAGAATTCTAGCAGCAAAAAGATGGCCTACTCTCATCAGGTCCCAGGGGGAGTTTTAGAGAAGGGACTTCCTACAAACTGTGGATACAGGGCTTTGGAAACGACAAGGGGGAGTGCTAGTAATGGTGAGAAGATGGTATCCCAACCGTAAGGGGGTGAACAAAGACTGGAACCCAGAAGGTGAGTTGGGTAGAGAGGCTGTCTTGGGAGGAGCTCTCGCCATTGGCTTAGGGTTGTGGCTGGTCAGAGATGGCCCTGCAGGGAGAGAAGCAGGAGAACGAAGACCCAGCCTTGCTTTTCTACTCCCCTGGGGTCTCCTACTTGGACTTCCCATTGGCCACGCCAAGCAGAAGTCAGAGAGCAGGAGATCCCACCAATGTAGTCCATTGAGATCAGCCTCCTGGGGCAGAGAGCTAGGGTGAAGAAGGCGGAAGTGTGGGTCTGCAGAGGCCAGTGAAAATTATTTGGCACAGAAGAGATTTTTAGTTACAGTCAGACACATTTTCAGTTAGGATGGGACCTAAAAAAGAAAAGAGAGAAAAGCATTAAGAGAATCTACCAACTTCTAGATCTCTGTGAACGACAGAAGCAGCTTTCCAGAGAAACCCGATGCTTCACTAACAAATTACTCATAGACCAGCCCTGCAGCAGCACATGCCCCCAGTGGTGTGCACACGTAATGTCTGCAGGATTTCGATTTGAATTTTCCTAAACTGAGTCCTTCAAGTCTATATATCATTGCCTGAGAAAGCCAATTTTGTAACTTCTTAAATTTGTCGTCACTGTGAAGAGGGACGGGGGGAAATGGGAGGTGGTGGGGACCAAGCTGGGAAGAGGTTTCATTCTGGTTAGCTGTCACAGCAGAACAAACCATTCTGAAGTTCGGTGGCTTAAAACAGCAACCATCATTTATTTTTTTCTCATCAATCTGCAATCTTTGGAAAATACAGTCTACCACTATTACAAATCATAGTAAATTCAGGAGCAAAAGTGAAATTGACATGACTACCAAAACATATGCCATATTTTTGAAAGCACCTTCCTAATCCCATCTAAAACCTCTGCAAATATACCCTTCTCAGCTTCTACCCTTAGATTTTTTATTTTTTCATCATACTTCATCTTCAGCGCTTTTATTTTTCCCTCTCGTTCTTGCTGTGATTTATGAGCATATTCCATTTCTACTAGTTTAATTTCATTATTTAATTGATCAGTGTAGATTTTCTTCCGGTCTTCTGCCTTTTGATTCAGCTTTTCCTCTGTATCCTTGTAAAAGTCATCAGAAAAGTAAGCCCCGACTTTGCTCCACACCATCTCATCTATCAGCCCCAACAGCTCCTGCACTTGAGCTTCCTTCTCGGCTTCCGTGGCTCTGTTGTTGAAGGCACAGCAACGGTTCCCACATTCCTGGATGATGTTCCTGAGGCTCACATCTGCATCTGCTATATAGTCACTTAGGCTCTGACCCTCCAAGTTATCTTTGCGAGTGAACAAAATGATCATGTGCTTCAAGGCTGGCTTCCCAAAGACAGCCTTGATCAATGCCACGGTCTTCTGCTCTTCATCTGTATAGCGGCCCAGCTGCAGAACCAAGAGGATGGCGTGGGGCCCGGGGCAGGAGTAGAGGACACAACGGCTGATTTCCTTGCAGGTGGTTTCCAGGGTCTCCTTGGTGTCAAAGAGCCCCGGGGTGTCAACAACAAGAATATTCTTCCCGTTCCATTCCCGGGATGCTCTTTGACACTTTTTGGTAACAGCGTGAGCAGCAATTTTAGATTCAAATTCTTTTCTCCCAAGGATGGTGTTTGCTGCTGCGCTCTTCCCATTTCCTGTTTTCCCTACCAGAACAATCCTCAGACTCCCGCCCTGCCAGTGAGCCATGTCAGTATCAGGAGGCTCGAAGGCTTAGGTATCCGCAGACCTGAAGGGAAGGAGAAGAAAATGGGTCAATGGAAGTAAGTGGAAAACATTACCCCCTCTTTTCTCCTTTGTGTTCCTCCTTGAAAATGTGTAGCGGTCTACTATCCATGTTGATCCCATAAAGACAGAAAGATGAAACAGTTCAATCACCATGGAAGAAATAATAAAATAGTTAAAGAGTTTCCACACCAAAGAGTACCAGGTCCAGATGGCTTCATGGGGAACTCACTTCTACCCTTAAAGATCTAAGAATCTCCGTGCATCTTAAGCTATTCCTGATGATTTAAAAAGAAGGAAAACTTTTGATTCTTTCTATGACATAGGTATGATACTGATCCCGAAGACTAACAAAGATTTCACCAATAAATAAAGCTACAGACCTGCCTCATTTGTGGATACTAATACAAAATCCTAAATAAATTATTAGACACTAAAAAGTAACACACCATGATTAAATGTGATTTATTTCAGAAATCCTAGGGTGCTTCAATATGAGAAAATGGGTTGTTACAACACATTCTCATGAATAGATTAAGAATAAAAATACCTAGATGCAGAAAAGACATTTCACCAAATGCAATACTAATTCATGTTTAAAGCATTTCATAACATTTGAGTTATTAGATACTTCTTTAATGTGATCTTATATACATATAAATTTAAAATTTTTTGTCACCACTTATTTTCCACTGCAGCTAGAAGAGTTGATTATAAAATTCATTTGGGGAGCGCCGGGGTGGCTCAGTAGTTAAGCGTCTGCCTTCGGCTCAGGTCATGATCCCAGGGTCCTGGGATCGAGCCCCGCATCGGGTTCCCTGCTCTGTGGGAAGCCTGCGTCTCCCTCTCCCACTCCCCCTGCTTGTGTTCCCTCTCTAGCTGTCTCTCTCTCTGTCAAATAAATAAAATCTTTAAAAAAAAAAATAAAATTCATTTGGATGAATGAAAAAGAAAATTATCCTGGACAATCAAGAAAGATAAGAACTATGAGGGAGGACTGGCTCTACCAGATTATAAAGCATTTTAGCCTCTATATTTAAGGCGTTATGATGTCAGTGCATGAACAGAGAGTCAGAACAGTGAAACCAATCCAGAAAATTCAGAAACAGACCAAATTGATCATACTATATTCATGAATATTCAATTCAGTTATATTATGTTACATTTATATTCAATAAGGCAGCATCTCACATCAATGGCGGGAGGGTGGGGGGAAGACGGACTAATAACCAGCACTGAGAGAACTACAAAACCATACAGAAAAACACAAAACTGCATCCACTTTCTTATGCCATTCAAATTCTAAATAGATGAGAAATCTAAACGTAAAAAATAATCCATATAAATACTAGAAGAAATGTGGGTAAATTCTTTGTAACCTGGAGTGGATAAAATATTTCTAAGATTTTAAAGAGAGTAAGGAAAAAGACTCATAAATTTGATTACATAAAAATCTAAAAGATAATGTGAGGCAAAGAACACTACAGACATTAAAACACAAATGTCAAACTGAGGGAAAATTTTTTCAGCCGATATCAAAGAGGGTTAATTTTCCTACTATACAAAGAATAATGATGAATAAAAGAGAAAATTAGCCTATTGTACAGAGAATTCCTAAAAGTAGAGAAACAAAAGACCAACAGCTTGATAGAAAATGGAGTAAGACATATGAATAAACAGTTCAAAGGACAAAGTGTAAA
Organism: Phoca vitulina; assembly: GCF_004348235.1. Lineage (NCBI taxonomy): Eukaryota > Metazoa > Chordata > Mammalia > Carnivora > Phocidae > Phoca > Phoca vitulina. Next base: position 25,982 of record NW_022589953.1, read on the forward strand.
TACCCTTGAATATATGAAAATATATGAACATTGACTTAGAATACAGAAAAAGAAGTCAAACATAGAAAAAATAAAATAACTAAATTAAAGCAATTCAAATTACACTGAGATACTATTTCTCACCTACAAGTTTGGCAAAAATCCAAAAATTTGCTGATATAATCTGTTGGTAAAGGTTTAGAGGAAATAGGTCCTCTTCTCCATGGTTAATGGGAATGGAAAAACAGTCCAAAACCTACAGAGGAGAAGTTAGCACTGTCTTGTAAAAGTACATGTGCATTTATCCTTGGAGTATTAGTCCCAATTTTAGGATATATGCCTGTATGAGGGCAGACCACCCCAAAATGTGCCACTTTGGCATGCTGATTATTTTAAATAAAAGTTACTAAAGAAACAGCCTGAGCAAGAAGGACACCCAGACCCTCCTCTGTCCCCCTGCAAGTCGGAAACTAATCTCCCATGTGAAGGATGCCCTCCCTGTCCCAGGAGCTAAAGAGACATCCTTACGACCAGAGATGGGAGATTTGGAGCCAAGAAGCTGTACAGACAACTCTTGTTACTTTTTACTCACTTACTACCCCAGCCCAAAGTCTGTTTAGAATTCCTTACTAATTGAAGTTCCCAAAGGTAAGTTTTCTTTGTCTTGTCAATTCCTCCCAGATTCATTGTCTCTTGGTCTAAAAAGTATAAAAACTGCTCCCTGCTCTGGGGGAGCCTGCTTCTCCCTCTCTCTCTGCTGCTTCCCCTGCTTGTGCTCTCAGTCTCTCTGTCAAATAAATAAATAAATAAATAAATAAATAAATAAATCTTTTTAAAAATTAAAAAAAACAAAGTTCGAATTACATCACTTTGCTTTTATGAAACACCTACACGTGGACCTGTTTTTGCTAGCCAAAGTAAATTCGAAGAGGATTTTCATTTTTACAAAAAATGCTGAAAGCAAAAACAGTGTTCAGCGTCTGTTTTACATTTAGATGAGCCACTTGAGAGGCAGCACACATCTTGGGCCGTGAGAATGATGCTGCCAAGCCCCTTCCCCAGGAACCCCACACAGCATCTCAGCATCCAGCTGCCAGAGCTTTGAACCATGTGAGCATGTGGGCTTTACCTCAATTGATTCTGTGCATTGGTTAGCAAGTAGTGTCTAAAGCCATCAGAAATGCATAGGGAGGTGATTTGGGGGGGATCTGGGAATACCTAAAAAATTTTCCCCTATAAATTAATGGTAATTGTTTCTCTGCATTTTGGTTTATGAAAGATTTTATAGGAGCATTCTGCTTTCAGATAGTAGGGGAAACCTGTAAATAGTTTATATAATTATACAACAAAAACTATATCTTAAAATACTAGTAAGGGGCGCCTGGGTGGCTCAGTTGGTCAGGCATCCAACTCTTGATCTCAGCTCAGGTCTTAATCTCAGGGTCATGAGTTCAGGCCCCATATTAGGCTCCAGCGTGGAGCCTACATTAAATAAATAAATAAATAATTTTAAAAAAATACTCGTAAAAATCAAAAGCAAATGACACATAGTATTTGGTGTGATGGATAAACCACACAAAAAATTGGCCAAAGAAACTTGAAAATGCAGTAATTTCATTGTCCATCCACAGTGGAATATACCATAAGGTCAAAAAAGGGAAAGAAACCTGCCAAAAATAATCTGAAATTGTTTTCAGGAATCCTGTCTTGTTCTTAGCTTTGTGTGTGTGTGTGTGTGTGTGTGTGTGTGTGTGTGTGTAGTTTTGAAGGCCAGTGACAAGCCCAGTGGCAGAGAGCATCCTGAGTGCCCATACTGTGCTCTTCAAATGCCATTTCCCACTAAAAACATTAGGACTCTTAGGAAAAAGTACTGATCCCAGTCTGGGCTAGGAAATGTGCAAGTGGATCCTAGGCTGTCTCGTCATACTATAAAGCAAGGATGCTACCAAAAATTACTCAGACCATGGGGCGCCTGGGTGGCTCAGTCGGCAGAGCATGCAACTCTTGATCTCAGGGTCAAACTGGGTATAGAGATTACTTTAAAAAATTACTCCAGGGGCCCCTGCATAGCTCAGTCATTAAGCGTCTGCCTTCGGCTCAGGGCATGGTCCCAGGGTCCTGGGATCGAGCCCCGCATGGGGCTCCCTGCTCGGCGGGAAGCCTGCTTCTCCCTCTCCCACTCCCCCTGCTTGTGTTCCTTCTCTCGATGTGTCTCTCTCTGTCAAATAAATAAATAAATAATCTTTAAGAAAATAATAAAATAAAAAATTGCGCAAATCTTATCAAAAGGACTAACGAGTCAACTTGAAGAAGCTCTGACAGAGATGGGGCAATTTGAGGATCCATAGAATAATATTTCCAATGGATTAAAATAGATCAAATATGTTGAAATCCACAAATTCATAAAAATATCATCATATTTAAAGAAGTCAGTTGTTCCTTTTGGGGTATGCTAGGAAATAATTCCATCATTCTGAACATGGACAAATAAAGGGAAAGAATCAAGCATGTCTTTTGTGTTATATAACTGGACCTCATGGAAATGAAAGAACTGTTGAGGGGAAGTTCTTTTCATAGGGTTATTCCATCTAATAAATGAAGAAAGAATGATAGAATTAGAATATCATAATTTGTGACCCTTAATGAAACCATTTTACCCTAGGCTGTCATTAGTGTCTGCTAAATCACAGGAAGAGAGAGAAGCGAACATAATGTGCCTTCCAATGTATGTTTACAACGGCTACTATGAAATAGTCCCACCCAAAAAACGAGGAAAACCTTAATCTGATCAAGCCTCTCCTTAAATATAAATTCATACAAAACATTGAAACTAGAAGAGCATGTTAAAGGACATCTTGAGGATTTAATCAACAAAATGTACACTGTCCAACTCTGTTGGACAAAAGACTGCCCCTTTCTTAAACAACAACAACAAAAATTTCACAGACAGAAACAGGAAGGTGGAAACTTTCACATTAAGTGAAACTTAAGAGATATCAAATAATTGCAATTTAGGAACCTTATTAGGATCTGATTTCCAAACAACTTTTAAAATTATGAGACCATTGGGGAATCTGAATACATCTGGTAATTTTTTAAAAATTTCTAATTGCTTTTCAAAGTCTGAAAAAGTCATATTTTTAATGGTCTTTCTCTTTCAGACATACATACTCAAATATTTACTGATAAAGTGATAGAGTGTCTGACATTTGCTTCAAAATAATCTGGGATGGGTGGGAGGGGCTTATAGACGAAACAAGACTTACACAAATTGATAATTGTTGAAGGTACATGGAAGTTGTCTTTATCTTTGAATGAGTTAAAAATCTCCCACAATTGGGGACGCCTGGTGGCTCAGTCGTTAAGCGTCTGCCTTCGGCTCAGGTCATGATCCCAGGGCCTGGGTTTGAGTCCCACATCCTGCTCCTTGCTCCGCGGGGAACCTGCTTCTCCCTCCCCCTCCCCTCTCCCTCTCCTTCTGCTTGCCCCTCCACCTGCTTGTGCTCTATCAAATACATAAATAAAATCTTTAAAAAAAAAAGAAGTAAAAAAAAATTTTCCCACAATAAAAATTTAACTTCCTCGTACTTTAGCAACTACTGAATGTATACTCTATACCAAGCACCCTGGTAAATAGGTTTTGTACATTCTCTTCTTTACTCCCCAAAATTACCTGCAAGGAAGCCAATTTTCTTATTCTAATTTTTAAAGTTTATTTATTTTTTATTTAAGTAATCTCTACACCCAACGTGGGGCACGAACTCACGATCCCTGAGATCAAAAGTCACACAGAGGCTCTTCTGACTGAGTCAGACAGGCACCCCTATTCTAATTGTTTAAATGAGGAAATTGATGTGGCTCCGAAATGCTGAGAGACTTGCCCAAGGTCACAGTGCTAATAGGCATTGGGCAGAGGGGGGATCCAATTCAAAGACTGTCTGACCACCATGTTCGTGCATAATAACCTCTGCACACTATGGTCTCTTCCTGGTTCCTTCCTGGTCCTTGATTCCCTACATTTCCACTTACATTGAATCAGAAATAGATCAGGGGAGACCAAGGGAGACAGCACCCACTCTTTCCAGAAACAGTGAAGTGGTAGCAAGCCTGGAATTAGGGAAGGTAACAAAAGGGTTTCAGACACACTGTGTCTGTAGAATAGCTACCTCTCCACCCCCATGGCACTCCTCCTCACCTCATCTGCTACACTGTCCATCACACAGCTGCGCTCCTTAAATGTTGCTGAGTCCTTACTCAGTTTGCTGAGTGACGAAGGTACTCACTTTGCCATTAGTGACTAAGGTACCCCTGGGAGATTAATGAAGCCACATTCACACAGCCTGGGATTCAGATCCTTTTTCAGGAGAAAGAGGGATTCGGACTCAGTGGTCTTTAAATTGCCTTCCGGCTCTAAAGACCTACCTTGAGGACGCTAATGTCCCATTAAGGGAAATGGATGGCTTGTCAGGCGGCGCTCAATGTCTGTCACAACAGCAACTGATGCAAGGTGTGCTATTCAGCAAGTTTGTCCCGTAAATACGAGACACGGCGACATCGGGCAAATCAGTCTCTTTATACCCACCCTACCCTCCACCACTACCCCTCTGGCAGCATCCTCCTTGCTGGGCTGCTTGGCACAGACCAGAGTCCACCCCATGCACACCCCTGTGTCCCGCTGCATCTCACAGCTCCATCGCTCTGAGGCCAGGCTCACCTTTGGAAGAGATGATGAGTTGTCAGGGTTTTTTCCAAAGAAGCTGTTTGAGCTGGTGCTTTTGCTTTAACTGTAAGGAAAAAGTGTTTGTACCCTTTGAAACCTCTGAGCCAGGAAGTTCTGATTGGGTGGAGCTAGTGAAGGAAGAGTTTGCCTTTAAAGAGACAGAAATATTGCCCCATAATTTGGGGGCTGCTTTAGTTTTGCCAAGTTGAAACCTTTTTCTCCGTGTGCCTGTTTTCACACCAAAATTTCCAAAGCTATATTTGTTGTTTGGGGTTATAGTGGTGGATCAAAAGGCCCTTGTTAAATGACCCAAATCATGCACACAGAGCCAGCCACAGGGTCTGATCATCTTCCCCAGATAGAGTGGGAGACTTTCGGGTGATTCTGGAAAGAAGGAACTCAGATATGTGGCTTTGTGTTTCCAAATTTAGAGCCTGGGGATACTTCTCAGGGATTGTATGATATGGGTTTTTAGTATAGTCTTTCATGAAGGTCTCGAGTTACTCATTCAAAAATCGTTAGCATTCAGGTACAAAGCCAAAAGTCTAAACCTTTGGGAGCCAAGAGAAAAAGAAGATGTGGCCTGGAAAAAGTCTTTCAATGACCACAAACCTCTAGTCTTCTTCATATGGTTCTTTTGAGCCTGACAACATGCATGACCTGACTAGGAAAGATGCACCCAGGGAGCAGACTCAACTTGCCCCTCCAACCTTTCGACCTCTCCCTACCCTAGACCCAGGCACAGATCGATTTTCCCAGATTTACCCAGTGTCTCATTCCAACCCGCTCTGGCAACTTTGACATGAGAGGCAGATTGTCAAAGCTGTCATGGTCGACCGACCAACTGCTCCATGTCTATTGCATCACCACAGAAATATTATGCTTTTCATTATATACTTTGGTTCACTACATGGAGACATTGGATTAGTCACTGTTCAAGCCTGAAGGCAGGTACTAAGAAGACTAAATGTGGCAGGAAATAGTGGACAATGGGCTAGCTACCCGTGGAGGGAAGAAGCTAGATTTGGAAATTATGGTGTTAGTGACTATATTATTGGTCCTTATCATTGGACCAATTATTGGTGTTAATGACTCGGAGGGCCCCAGGTAACTGTTTTCCAACTTCCAATAAGGGCACAGACCAGGACCACCTTTGTAATTTGCAAGGTCTGGCACAAAATGAAAATGCCAGGTCCTTTCTTTAAAAAAAAAAAAGAAGAAAGAAAGAAAGAAAAAGAATTTCAAGATGACGTCAATAGAGCATCAAACCCTTCTAAGCATAGGGCCCTGTGCAACTGTACATGTCACCTATCCATGAAGTTGATCTTGATAAGGCTGCATACGTAGGAGTCTAGAGGAGACCAGAACAGTATCTCCTGCTCAAAAGATCCTCCCATTGCCCAGTTTCATTTCATTCTACATATTCCTTAAATGAAACTTGCCCAGCCAGAGCCGCCTTGGATGTTTTCCTGGTCAGCTAATTGCTTCTCCAGGTATTATGCTCAGGTACACTGGTAAGTTCCCTAGAGGGAACAGGGGAGTCATTGAGGCAGAATCCATGGATGCCGTAGGGACTAGGATGCAGGTCTCAAATGGTAACAGCCTTGAGACCATCGGCCAAAGAGGAGCATCCAGCTCATATCCGTCCCATCCGGAACCCTAACTTAGGAGTGATCTCCCTCTAGAAGATTTGGGCTAGGAACAGAGTTGCCCCATATCTCTGCTGTATTGTTCACTTAGCCACTCTCCTCATTGTTGAGAGCGCCCTTCCACTCGCAGCTGTGCTGTGGGCCACCTGTCTATCTGCTGCTGGTCCCCACCTGCACCCCCCTGAAGTAGCCCTCTTGCTCCAGGATGCTGCTCCCTCCACACGGTCAGAAGCAGAGAGATGAACGTGCACAAAGCCACAGCTTCCTGTTTTACATTTTCCTAGTATTCTTTACACCACACACACACACACACACACACTCACACTCACACACACGGCCATGTGGATAAATGAATTTTCCAAAAGGTTGTGGGGTCTTTAAAAGACATTTCTTTAAATTCCATGGGAATCTTCCTTTGTGGGGCTCAGGGCGTATTCTGCTGCTGGGATCTAGGTAAATTCAAAGCTTAATTTATTCAGACATTGCAGAAATAATAACACGAAATATAAAATAATGGCTCCTCACAGTGTCTACGTATTAACTATGTCACCTTGGTGTGTCGGTTTCCTATTGCTGCTGTAACAAATTACCAAAAATTGAGTAGCCTAAAGCAATATAAATGTATTCTCTTACAGTTCTGGTGGACAAGGGCCTGAAATTTGTCTTATGGAGATAAAATCAAGGTCTCAGCAGAGCTGGTTCTTTCTGAAGGCTCTGGAAGAGAATCCATCCCTTGCCTCTTTCAGCTTCTAGAAGCTGCCAGCATTCCTTGGCTCGTGGCCACATCACACCAATCTCTGCTGCCTCCACCCCATTGCCTTCTTCCTCCTTTGACCTTCTTGCCTCCCCCTTATAAGGACCTTTGTGATTACATCAGGGCCCACCTGGATAATCCAGAATAATCTCCCCACCTCAAAATCATTAACTTAATCCCATCTGCAAAGGTCCTTTTGCCATCAAGTAACATTCACAGGTTCTGGGGATTTGGATGAGGCTATCTTTCAGGGGGCCACTCTTCAGCCTAGGACATTTGGGTAAGTTAAGCTCTCTGCACCTCACTCTCCTAATCTTTAAAATGGAGCACCTAGCTCAACATCACTCGGCATCAGGGAAATCCAAATCAAAACCTCAATGAGATACCACCTCACACCAGGCAGAATGGCTAAAATTAACAAGTCAGGAAACGACAGATGTTGGCGAGGATGCGGAGAAAGGGGAACCCTCCTACACTGTTGGTGGGAATGCAAGCTGGTGCAGCCACTCTGGAAAACAGTATGGAGGTTCCTCAAAAGGTTGAAAACAGAGCTACCCTACGACCCAGCAATTGCACTACCGGGTATTTACCCCAAAGATACAAATGTAGTGATCTGAAGGGGTACGTGCACCCCAATGTTTATAACAGCAATGTCCACAATAGCCAAACTATGGAAAGAGCCAAGATGTCCATCAACAGATGAATGGATAAAGAAGATGTGGTGTATATATACAATGGAATATTATGCAACATCAAAAAAAAAAAAACAAAACCAAAACCAAAATCTTGCCATTTGCAATGACGTGGATGGAACTAGAGGGTATTACGCTAAGCGAAATAAGTCAATCAGAGAAAGACAATTATATGATCTCACTGATATGAGGAAATCTTAATCTCAGGAAACAAACTGAGTGGTGGGGGGGTGGGAGGGATGGGGTGGCTGGGTGATGGCCATTGGGGAGGGTATGTGCTATGGTGAGCGCTGTGAATCGTGTAAGACTAATGAATCACAGACCTGTACCTCTGAAACAAATAATACATTATATGTTAAAAAAAAGAGAGAGAGAGAGAGTAGGAAGGGAAAAATGAAGGGGGGGAAATCGGAGGGGGAGACGAACCATGAGAGACTATGGACTCTGAGACACAAACTGAGGGTTTTAGAGGGGAGGGGTTGGGGAGATGGGTTAGCCCGGTGATGGGTATTAAGGAGGGCACGTATTGAATGGAGCACTGGGTGTTATAGCAAACAATGAATCATGGAACACTACATCAAAAACTAATGATGTAATGTATGGTGACTAACATAACATAATAAAATTAAATTAAAAAAATAAATAAATGAAATGGAGCACCTACTTCAGGGGGTTGTTTGAAACTAAATAAAGTAGTACTTGTGGTACTGTTAGATCAGCACCTGGGTCACAGTGAGCACTAAGTACTCAGTAGCAGTAGGGACAAAAGCCGTGATGCTAGTCCCGGGTCCGAGATGACCCTCCAACAGCTGGCCTACTGTAGGATTTCACATCGTAGGTGTCTGCATCAGTCAGCTTGGGCTGCCATAACACCACAGCCTGGGGGCTTAAGCAACAGGCATTTATCGCCCACAATTCTGGAGGCTGGGAAGCCCAAGGTCAATGGGCCAGCCAAGCCCTTTCCCTGGGGAGGGTTCACTTCCTGGCTTGCAGATGGCACCTTCTCACTGTGTCCACACCTGGTGGCATGAGGAATCGGCTCTCTGGTATCCCTTCCTACAAGGGCTTTGTAAGAATCCCAGCATGAGGACCACACATTCATGACCTCATGGACGCCTAAGTACCTCCCAAACTCCTTATCCCAAATACCGTCACCTTGAGGGTTAGGGATTCAACGTATGAATTTGGGGGACAGGGACACAATTCAGTCCACAACAGTACCCAAATACATGAACAGAACTGAAGACCCTTCAGGGAGAGGAGGAGAGCTTGGCAAATCCTTACTTCATGTTTTCTGTCCCTGCAGAGGGCCTGTCCTCACATCCTGAGAATGGCACATATGAAAGTTCTAGGACTCTGTTGATTTCTGGCTCAGCTTCTCATCCTCTGTCTATACATCTGAAAATACTTCCTTCCTACATCTTCAAGAAATAAAAATCACAAACTTCTGCCAGGGAACACCACTTCCTTTGGCCAGAGATCAATGTGGGGACAGACACAGGGCTTGATCTAGTTTGTCATTTAGCAAGAAGGTCAAACAGATCATGGGTGAGGACAGCGGCTAGGGATATTAGAGCCAGCTATCTTGTCACCAAATAAAATTAGTTAACTCCCCTTTCTAAGAATCCCCTTTAAGTGAATTGTTAGATATCGCTCAAGCTTTCTGGGTTCTCCCCACTCACTCCTCCCCCAAAGGGCACTGCCTGAGAAAGAAGACTCAGCACCTCCACAGCCTGTCTACCGGGGCGAGGGACCTGGATTATCTCTATCCCAGCACTCAGACGTCTTTATGGAAATGGTCTTCTGGCTCCAGGGACTGGCAAGAAGAGCTGCCTCCGGCAGTCTCAGGTCAGCCTTGTCACAAAAGAGATACAGCTGCTAAGTGTGCCAGTGCGCTTGGGGCTGGATCCCTCAAAGGAAACATTGATCAAAGCCTGGTGAAATACAGACCAGCCCCCTAGAGACTTTTGCTCTCTTCCACTCTGATATATTCGGTTATTCTAATAAGTTAACCATGACCATTCAGTCCTGCTGTCAAACAGGTCTCCATTTCCTTCTAAGGCTTGTCTGAAGACTGCCAAAAGCTACTGTTCAGAATTTGTATCTTCAAAAGAGAAACAGTCTCAGAGCTTGGCGGGGTGGGGGGAGCCAGACTGGAGGAGGTACCCCGAACTATTGTTACTCCAAGTAGACTCTTCAGAGCAGGTTTCCAAGATGCAGCACTTAGTCAACGCTCAGACTGTGCCAGTGAGCAGAACCAGGACTGCTGAGACTCTCGGTCTGGAAGCATATGTCCCTCATGAAATCAGATGACTGACTCAGGATCCAGCAGAGTGAGAATTAATTACATAGGACTGAATGAATGGATTAAGGAAATTCATTGTGGTTATTTGTTTTGAATATCGATGGCATTATTTTCAATGTTCTACTTGTATGGATATAGGAGGAAACCCGATTTCTTTCTCCTTCAACTATCTCTAATCCACAATTTAGTAGACTATGAATTTGTAAACTGGTATCAACCATTTTTTTCAAACTTTTTTTTTTTTTAAAGATTTTATTTATTTATTTGACAGAGAGAGACACAGTGAGAGAGGGAATACAAGCAGTGGGAGTGGGAGAGGGAGAAGCAGGCCTCCTGCTGAGCAGGGAGCCCGATGTGGGGCTCGATCCCAGGACCTGGAATCATGACCTGAGCTGAAGGCAGCTGCTTAACGACTGAGCCACCCAGGTGCCCCTCAAACTTTTTTATACCAAACAACAAGTGAAAAATTGTTTTAATTGTATAAAGTGAATTTAGAAACCATAAAGTTATTAAAATAATAATATCAAGGCAAAATCCACCTAGTCACAAGACTAACATTAAGGGGCTATTTTGTTTTTATTTGGGGGGTTTTTTGCCTATTAAATGAGTGATTTATTTTTATTTTTACTTTTTTATTATTATTAACATATAATGTATTATTTGTGTCAGGGATACAGGTCTGTGATTCATCAGTCTTACACAATACACAGCTCTCACCAAACTATATACCCTCCCCAATGTCCATCACCCAGCCACCCAATCTCCTCACTGCCCCAACCATTTTAAAATGTTATCTGATCTTCACTTACCCTCAGAATTCCAAAACAAATGCTTCTGCTGAGTCTCGTTCACTTTCATGATGATAGAATCATTTGTATAGAGTCAGTAAAAATCTATCCTTTTACAAAGATACAATTGGAAAAAACAATTCTGCATGAAGATCATATGTACAGTGTGGTTTTTTTTAAGTGGAGGAGGGGCAGAGGGAGAGGAAGAGAGAGAATCCTAAGCAGACTCCACATCCAGGGCGGAGCCCGTTGTGGGGCTCAATCTCAAGACCCTGGAGATCATGACCTGAGCCGAAATCAAGAGTCAGATGCTTAACTGACTGAGCCACCCAGGTACCCCTACAGTGTGATATCTGAGAGCGATTTTTGTTTAATCAAGGACAACCAGACCACTACTAAGGAGCAATGGTTGGTGTTGTATATCGAGCAAATACCTACAAACCTTCCCAAGAAAACATGACATCTGACTTCCAGGATCCCAGTCTCTCAGGAAATAAGGAAGTCCACTCTCTGGCAGTTCAGAAAACTTGGCAAATTTTGGAGACCTCAAAAAAAGGAAAATTCATGGAGATGTATAGGCACAGCATGCCAATTTTATTGGAGAAAGTGTTTGGGTCTCGGTTTCCTACCCTTGGATAGAAGAATGATAGAGGCTTTGAAAAGTCTGATTCAAGATTCATTTTGAAAATTTCCAAAAGAAGTCTGTTCTTTGGAATTAATAGTTCCTTAATACTGTTAGGCTGAGCAAATTCAAGGAGGCTTTTCCAGTTACGATTCTTGCTGCATCCATGTAAGTCATCAGGCCATGTGTAATAAAGCCAATCTTCTAGGACCAACAATAATTGTTGGAGACTGTTTATGATCACAAAGTAGACAACACCATTAAAATGGTCCACAATTTAGAAATAGGTAAGAGAGATTACTGAGTGTTCTTTCATTCTGTGTGATGCTGTGCTTCCTTCACTGTCGTCTGAGATATTTTACAACTCTATAAGGAAAGAGAGGTATTCTGCATATTTCTGCCTTATAGATATGCAAATAATTTTCTGTCTGGTAGAAAGCGTAACTCAGAAGTTACATTTTACAATTCTCTTGGACAGTCAACCCTAGATTCTCAAATGAACTTTGAACCAATTATAATATCCTACCGGTTCCCTCATTAACCAATGAGGTGAGCAAAATCTTTGTTTATACTTGCACAAGAGTCTGTGATTTTGCTTTTTTTTTTTTTAAGTAGGCCCCACACCCAATGTAGAGACCAACGCAAGGCCTACGTCATGACCCTAAGATGAAGACCGAAGCTGAGATCAAGAGTCAGCCTCTCAGTTGACTTAGCCAACCAGGAACCCGATGATTTTGTTTTTTGTTTTTGTTTTTTTTAATTACACTGTAACAAGAAAGACAGGGAGAAATAGCAGGAGCAAAGCCTTGGAGGTGGAGCTTTACTGGACACAGGCAGAGAACAGCAAACAATTTGGAGAAGAGGAATCATTACCAGCCAGCCCCCTTGAGGGCCTCTGTGTTCCAGGCACCAGCCATTACATCATTACCACCTTGACTCCTTACAACCGTGTAAAACAGATATGAACAGGAACAATGACTGCTAATTTGGGTACACAGAACTCCACTGAAACTACTGTATTACATTGCTTCTCAAGGAGAGAAGTAGAAGATTGGCTTTGGAAGAAAAGTTGAGACAGATTGTAATGATTGCTGAGTACCAGGCCAAGGAATGTGGACTCTCAGCCCTAGGCAGTAGAAATCTCCCCAGAACCAGTGACATAAGAAAACTATCCCAATGGGTTTACGTAGAAGTGCAACTAGGGCTGGAAAGGAAGAGATTGGGGGTATTTTACCCTCAAACAGCATGCACTGTCCCTTGCCTACCACCCACTGTAGGTTGAATTGTGTCCTCCTCAAAGATATGTTCACATCTTAACTCCTGGTACCTGAGATGTGACCTTTTTTGGAATAGGGTCTTTGCCATGTCATTAAGTTCAGTTAAGGTTGTTAAGGTGAGCCCTAATCCAGTGACTGGAATTGTTTTAAAATGAAGGAAATTTAAGCACAGATACACAGGGGTGCCTGGGTGGCTCTGTGGGTTAAGCATCCAACTCTTAATCTGAGCTCAGGTCATGATCTTAGGGGCTGTGAGATAGAGCCCCTCGTTGGGCTCTGTGCTAGGTGGGGAGTCTGCTTCAGGATTTTATATCTATCTATCTATCTATCTATCTATCTATCTATCTATCTGCCTCTGCCCCCTGCTCCTGCACACACGCTCTCTAAAAACAAATAAACAGCAAACGCAGATACACAAAGAATCCCATGTGACAAAAGAAGTGATGTACCTAGGAGACAAAGAACACCAAGGATGGCCAGGAACCACCAGAAGCTAAGAAGAAGCAAAGAAGGATCCTTCCCCAGAGACTTCAGAGAGCGTGCGGCCCTGAAAACGTCCTCATTTTGGACTTCCAGCATCCGTTGCCATGAGACAATAAACTTCTGCTGCTTTAAGCAACTGTTTGCGGTTGTTACAGCAGCCCTGGGAAACTACTATAGATTTGGGGGCCAAGAAATGGGGTGCTGCTCTAAAATTACCTAACATCTAGAAGTGGTTTTGAAATTGCGTAATGGATAGAGGCGGGAAGAATCCTGGGGTACAGGACAGGAAAGGCCTAGATCTCCCTGAAGAGACTGCTGGTGGAAAGATGAACATAAGGGCACTTTGTGGTGAGGTCCCAGACAGAGGTGGGGACCAGGTTGCTAGACACCGGAGGAAAGACCGCACTTGGCACAAAGTGGCGAGAAGTCGGCTGCACTGAGTTCCACTGCAGGGTGGACAGTAGGCCGTGTGAGTGATGAACTGGAATGTTCAGCAGAGGAGGTTTTCGAGAAAAGTGTGGAAGGTGCACACCTTGCTGGTTTCTCCTTGCTGCTTCTCATAAAATGCAAGAGGAAAGAGACTGGCGACGTATCCGCCAGCAAGGAGCACCAAGATGGCCAGCAACCAGCAGAGCCCAGGAAGAAGCAAGCAAGGCTCCCTCACCTAGAGCCTGCAGAGAGAACGTGGCTCTGTGGCCATCTTGCTTTTGGACTCTGGGGGCGACGAGAAATCAAGTTCTGCTGTTTCAAGCTCGAGTTTGGGGCAAGTCTGCAACAACAGGGCTAGGAGACGACTATGTCCCCTTTCTCCTCTCCTCCACCTTTCCCCCGCCTGTGTTTTGTCCCAAAGATCCCCTCTGCATCACACCATGCAAGCAGGGTGAATTCTCTGGACCATGTTCTTCCTCAGTTCCCACCAGGTATCTGGCCCAGACGGACCACAGAAATCTCAGTGATGAGAGAAGAAAGCCTTCTCAGGAGAATTTAGATTTAAATTCTCTAAAGAATTTAGTTGTTGTCAACAATTTATATAACACCAAAACAAAAACTAAAAATTTATTTCTTCTAAAGAGAGATAGAGGGGCACCTGGGGGGCTCAGTCGGTTAAGCGTCTGCCTTCGGCTCAGGTCATGATCTCAGGTCCTGGGATGGAGCCCCGTGTCAGGCTCTCTGCTCAGTAGGGGAGTCTGCTTCACCCTCTCTTTCTCCCGCTCCCTCCCCCTGCTTGTGCTCTCTCTCTCAAATAAATAAGATCTTAAAAAAAAAAAAAAGAGAGAGAGAGAGGAACTTAAGGCCTGGCAGTGCAGGTAAGGCCTCCTGAACTCTTCAGGGGAACAGGCAGACTGTCCAGGTGGAGTGAGCTGAGGAGGTGACGAGCCCCCTCGGCCTAAAAGGTAAAAGCATACCCAGTCCCAGCAGCAAGAGTCAATCCCATGCTCTTACAGAATACCAAACCCACTCAAAAGAACTATTTTATCTTAATCAGCACCGAATGTCTCCCATTAATATATGAAATGCAGGCAGTGGAAAAGCGGGTGGGTCTGATTCTGCCATTATCATAATCTATGGCTTGGAGGAAACCAAAAAAAAAAAAACCAACAAAACCATAACCCCTGTGAGGCCCAGTACCTTTACGGATAAGAAGGTAGGGAAGTCCCAGATTATCTAAATTGGAGGCCAACTCCAGAGTTGTATCATAGGAGAATATTGGGGCCTCGCCCAGCGAGGACAAATCCCAGGACTCTCCCACTGGCACAAAGCATGAGCCCGCAGACCCGCACCAATCTCACATGTTGGTTGCTTGTAGTTATAAACCTCCACGGCGGAGCAGGGCACCGTGGTCCTCAGAGGGAGACCACGAGGGGGGCCCGGTCCCGGGCTCCTGGCTTGAGGGGTCTGGTGTGGGGGAGCAGTGCGAGGATGCACCTTCTTCTCCCACTGCTTTTGAGTCCCTGGGGCCGTAGAGTAATGGACAGTTACAGACAGGTCCCGACACCAGCTTTATTTACCACCTGGCACCAAGAGCCAAAGGAGCAAGAAGCAAGAAAACAGGCAGGTTTCTCCACCAGGTTTCGGCTTCTCTCAACACACACACAGCTCCCTTCCTTCCTCGTCCACCTAGACTTTTCCTCCCCACACCTCCAAACCCCACAGCATTTGCTTGGCGGCGCCTGGATTCTTAGCCATTCCACGGTGGAAGAGGCCCCGCTCCGGACAACAGGATCGGGGAAAGGATCCAGAGGCTGCCAGATCCAGCCCACAGCACTCAGTGACCTGCTGGGATTTACAGGTTTGCACAGCTGGTGCTGTTACCTTCATTCCTTTCTTTTGGTTTCAACTTAACATCGTTTGTTGCTTCACTCCGATCTTCCTGTAAAGAGAGAGCTTCTAAGTGCTTTACTGCACATGATAAATGTGATCAATAAAACGTTGACAAGGGGGCACCTGTTGGCTCAGTTGGCTAAGGGTCCGACTCTTGGTTTCGGCTCAGGTCGTGATCTCAGGGCCCTGGGATTGAGCCCTGCATCTGGCTCCCCACTCAGTGGGGAGTCTGCTTCTCTCTCTCTCTCTCTCTGCCCCCTACCCTGTGCTCTCTCTCTCAAATAAATGAATGAATCTTTAAAAAAGACTTTTACAGGGATAAAGGAATGATTGTAATGTGTCTGTCAGCACACCACAGCATGACTTTTTCTTCTTGTTCCCATAATCCCCTACATTTCCGATAAATGAGCAACAGGGTGATTTATTGTAAATTCACTTGTGTACAGAAAAACATGCATCTTATCTCACCCGCAGCCATTTCCTCCCTCACCTACCCCGAGTCTGTCTTCCTTTGCACTTCGAGCTGTGGACACACAGACCACAAAGATTAGGTCACAACCCATATCCTCTCTTTTTTTTAAGATTTTATTTATTTATTTATTTATTTATTTATTTATTTATTTATTTGACGGAGAGAGAGAGAGCACAAGCAGGGGCAGAGGCAGAGAGAGAAGGAGACTCCCCGCTGAGCAGGGAGCCTGACTCAGGGTTCGATCCCAGGATCCCGGGATCATGACCTGAGCCAAAGGCAGACGCTTACCCATCTGAGCCACCCAGGCGCCCCCCCATCTGTCCTTTTATTCCTGCCCATTGTTGTGCTCCCAGGGCACTGGAGGAGGAAGGCGGGGCTGGGAGGAATCCTGGGATGGCGATGGCACTGGTCTCTTCGCGGGACACTCTCCCCACCCCTCCGCAGGCTGGTGCTGGCCTGAGGGTGAGCTGAGGGATTTCCTGGGAATCTCCAGCCCGCACCGGGGCCGGGGTCAGAGCAAGCACAGCGGTTAGCACTTTTGACTCTGACGTGCCCTGAACAAAATCAGCTCTGCTCTAAATCCGTACAGGTGCCCGCGGAGGTTGCTACCTTTCAAAATTTTAACAAATTTTAATGCAAAGCCCAAGTAGCTAAGAAACAGCTGAGCAGCCTCATTGTTTTCGACTATTATTTGTCAGGAAGAAATATAACTTGAAAATTGTGTTTACATGACTCACTTGTAAGCTGTCAAAGAGCGGAAGTGACTATTTGGAAATGGAGGGCAACGGCCGCGTTTCTCTCCCCTCTGCAAGGATGTGGTATTTGCACTTAGCGGGAGAGCAGGTCTGCACGTAATCCTGCCACCTGGCTCCCCACTCAGCGAGAGGGCCTTCAGCTACAACAGAGAACAACAAGCAAAACTATACAAAGTCCAGGCGCCCAGGAGGAAGGAAGAAGAGGGGAACATCAATGCGGCCGGGGTTCGCTCTAAATGACTGACGGGCTTCCACTCCCAGAACGCACCCTGAGGAACCGGGCAGGCTTCTTACTGGTGGAGAAGCCACAGCTGGTGAAAGTCAATTAAAAAAATGATTAAAGTCCGTAGGAGTTCTCCTAAGGTCATATAGCAAATAAAGAAATATTCATTCAGGGGCGCCTGGGGGCCTCAGTCGTTAAGCGTCTGCCTTCGGCTCAGGTCGTGATCCCAGAGTCCTGGGATCGAGCCCCGCATCGGGCTCCCTGCTCGGCGGGAAGCCTGCTTCTCCCTCTCCCACTCCCCCTGCTTGTGTTCCTGCTCTCGCTATCTCTCTCTCTGTGAAAGAAAGAAATAAAATCTTTTTTAAAAAAAGAAATATTCATTCAAAAAAATCAACTAAATCTTAGTAAAAACAGTGAGTCTATGACACCTGAGCCATGACCTGCTTCCTCCCTTCCAGCTCGTGCTCAGCTCCTCTGGAAGGAACATGCATTCTGGGCAGGTGTGGCCGAGACGACGGGGCTCCCCTCCCCTCGGCGAACCAGCAAGAGTACAGTATCTGAGGACAGCGGTGAGCGTGCAACATTTCTCATCGCCTCCACGTCTGGGCTGTTGAAACTAAACTCCTGGTGGGTGCAGCCAGCAGCACCATACTGTTCCTCTACTCACGGGGCTGAGGCTGCACCCCAGGCGCAGCGAGCGACCAACACTAGCGCCCCAGCTGCCCGCACCCCGGTTCCCTCAGAGGACAGCAGGTCCATGCTGGGAGGGGCAAGCTGAAAAGACCGGGGGCCCAGGCTTCCTCTAGTGGGAACTTTGATCAAAGGCTACTCTTGGAAACAAGGAACACTCCGGTGGGAAGCAATTTAGAGGGGCTAGGTAACCCTATGAGCGACACAAGAGAGACCACAAGCCAGCAAGTTCACCAGAGAGAACCAGGAAAAGAAGCAGTGAAGAAGAGTCCTTTTAGGGTCACAGAAAACCTGAAAGACTGGCCACAAAAGCTATCCCTGCAGATTTAGTTCAATCAGACCGTGGGGCGATTCATGCGCAAGCGCATTATCAACAAGAGAGCAATGAGCTGGCCTTCAGTAGGCTTGACAGCCGGTCCGGTACCAGCGGAGACAGGCGGAGGAACAGAGCCATTAGGGAGAGAGACAGAAAGCTCTCCTGCAAGTGGTGTCACCCCAAGACTTCGTGCACGCCTGAGCCTGCACCCTGTGAGGAGCGCCCGGGGAGTTCACACCGCAGGGGACCCAGATGCCCCCGGAAGAGTCTAGCCAAGACAGTAAACACACGCAAGCCTCCTACACCAAGCTGAACTGGAGTGACCAGAGCGGATACCCTTGCCTTATTTCTGTCCACGGGGGCAAGGCTTTCAGTCTTTTGTCATGAAACATGGCGCTAGCTGTGGGATTACTCACCGGGTTATGGAGGGTTCTTTCTAGTTCCAGTCTGTTGAGTGTTTTTGTTATGAGAGGGTGTTCAGTGTTGTCAAATGTTTTCTTTGAATCTCTTGTGCTGAGATACTGTCTCCAGAGCTTTCTTTAATTCTCTAAGTGTGATTTCCTTCAGTTCTTTAAACATACTTATCATTGCTGCTTTCAAATCCAATATCCAGCGCCTCTCGCAGGCTGTTCCTGTGGCCTGATTTTTTTCAGTATGTGGGTCACCCATTCTTGTGTTGATGTAGGTCTTGTAGTTCTTGTGAAAAACTGGGCAGCTGAGGTAATATAGTGTAGCTATTCTGCATACTGATTCCCCTTCTGCTTTTCTAGGCCTTGCTTTGCTGTCCTTTGCATGTCAATAAGAATACAGAAATTATTGAGACGCCTGGGTGGCTCAGTCAGTTAAGCATCTGCCTTTGGCTCAGGTCATGTTCCCAGGGTCCTGGGATCAAGCCCCGCATCAGGCTCCCTGCTCAGTGGGGAGCCTGCTGCTCCCTCTCCCTCTGCCTGCCACTCCCCCTGCTTGTACACTCTCTCTTTCTCTCTCTTTGACAATAAATAAATGAAATCTTTTTTAAAAAAAAAAAGAATACAGAAATTATTATTTTTAGAACAAAATAGAAATTCTGCAGTTGAAAAGTATAATAACTGAAATGAAAAATTTACTAGTGGGGCTCAATGATAAATTTGAGCCTGGAGAAGAAAGAATCGGTGAATTTGAAGATATAATAGTTATAAACATACGTGAACTTCATAATCAAGACCTCAAACACACAAAACAAAAAATAACAGAAGTCAAGGACAAATAGACAATTCAACAATAAGCTGTAGGCTTTAATACCCCACTTTGAACAATGGGCACAGCAACTAATCAGAAGGTCAAAAGAGAAAGAGAATACGTGACCAAGACTATAAACCAACTGGGCTACCACTGGAACGCTCTACCCAACAAAGTAGAATACACATTCTTTTCATGCACACAAGGAATGTTTTCCTAAATATGATCAACAGGCCATAAAATGAGCCTCAATAAATTTAAGAGGCTTGAAATCATACAGTGTGACAGGGGTAAGTTCTTTCACAACAGCCTTGGCAATAATTTTTTGGATTTGACCCCAAAAGCAAAGGCAATGAAAGATAAAATAAATAAATGGAATAACATCAAACTCAAAGCTTTTGCACAGTAATGGAAACCATCAACAACATGAAAAGGCAATCCACTGAATGGGAGAAAATGTTTGCAAATCATATATGTGATAAAAGGTTAATATCCAAAATTTATAAAGAACTCATATCATTCAACATCAAAAAACAAGCAATTCAAGGGATGCCTGGGTGGCTCAGTCAGTTAAGCATCTACCTTCAGCTCAGCTCAAGTCATGATCCTGGGGTCCTGGGATTGAGCCCCACATCAGCCTCCCTGCTCAGTGGGGGAGTTTGCTTCTCCCTCTGCCCCTCCCCTCCGCTCGTGTTCTCTCTCCCTCAAATCAATAAATACATTCTTTAAAAAAAAAAAACACCAATAATAAATTCAATTAAAAAACGGGCAGAGGAACTAAATAGACATTTTTCCAAGGAAGACATACAAATGGCTGATAGGTACGTGAAAAGGGATTCAGTGTCACTATCATCAGGGAAATGCAACTCAAAACCACAATGAGACCTCACCTCATACCTGTCAGAATGGCTGTCATCAAGAATACAAGAGACAACAAGTGTTGGCGAGGATGTGGAGAAAAGGGGACCCTTGTGCACTGTTGGTGGGCATGTAAATTGGTGCAGCCACTGTGGGAAACAGTATGGAGGGTCCTCCAAAAATTATAGCTAGAATTACCATGTGATCCAGTGTGGGAATACAATCACGGGTTACTAAGTTATAGGACCGCATAGCCCAGCAGAGACCTGCTTTCTGTCTTGTTGAAAACAACAGGACATGCTTCGCTTATCTAGAACAGGCTCTACCAGATTTGGGGGATTCGTAGGCTTGCCTGCTTTTGCCTTACCTATAGAAAACTCATCTCCAGAAATAGTAAAGTCTACCCTTTGAATTGCTTAAGATTAATTGCCTTGTTTGCTTCAAGAACCTTGTAACCCCCGCTCTGCGTTTTCCGTGAATTCCTATGATGTATGTTACTTTGTTACCTGAAGTCTTTCTATTAATAAACAGGAGAGTCTAGGAGTGGCTCAGGGACTCTATCCTCAGGCTCCATCTCACCTCTCTTGACTGATCCGTAGTCTGGAGTAATTATTTCTGCCACCGTGGGTTTTGCTGGTCGAAGCCCACAAGATAAGAGTCGGAACCCTCAATCCAACAATCCCACTACTGGGTATTTCTCCAAAGAAACTGAAAGCAGAGTCTCGAAAAGATATCTGGACTCCCATGTTCACTGCATTATTCACAACAGCCAGACCTGGAAACAACCTAAGTGTCCATCTGTAGATGAATGGATAAAAATCTATCTATCCATCTATAATTTAATATAATATTAATATAATTTATTTATAATTATATATATATATAATTATTCGTCCACAAGAAAGAAGGACGTAGTGTCATTCGCAACAACGTGGGTGGAACGTGAGGGCATTATCCTAAGGGAAATAAGTCGGACACAGAACGACAAATACTGTATGATATCACTTTTCCATGGAGTTTTAAAGAACCAAACTCACAGAAATGGAGAGTGGACTGTTGGTTACCAGAGGCTGGAGGAAGGGAAATGGGGAGACATTGGTCAAAGAGTACAGAGTTCCAGTTATAAGATGAGCAAGTTCTGGGGGTGTAACGCGCAGCACAGTGGTTAGAGTTAATACTACTGGATCATACGTTAAAAGTTGCTAAGAGAATAGTTGATCTTAAATGTTGTCACTAAAAAAAAAAAAAAGCAATGGCAATGATGTGATGTGATGCAGGTGTTATTTAATAAATACTACAGCGGTAAGCATTTTGCAATATGTAAGTGTATCAAATCAACACATTAGTGCCCTTTAAACTTACACAGTGTTACAATTCAATTATATCTCAACAAAGCCGGCCCGGCGGGGGCGGGGGGGACCAGTGGAGGGTAGTGGGTTGGCGCTCCTCACTAGAGAGAATAAGCTAGCAAGAATGGGTAAAAATCAGACCCCAACCAATTAGCTTCAGATGAAGTTAACTCCAGAAAGTTTAAGTGAGTTAGGCAGGATCACAGAGTGCATTAATGACCTAGCCAGGTCCGGGGCCCATACCGCCATATGCTGTTGCACCCTTCTCTCCACACAACGGCTGGCTATTTACTCACCTCTCTCATGACCCTCCTGAGAGAAGAAACAGAAACTCGGGTCAGAGAGACCAACTGAGGCTAGACTAAGCCTCGTATGAAAGATCTCCTTCCTCTTCCTGCTGTCTGATCTTTAATGACTGGAAAAGTCTTCCTTTCCTTTAAGAATGACGGGACTGGCAGACAGGACCATGCTGGTGACCCTGTCCAACCTGGTGTCCAGTCGAGGGAAGGAGACTCTCAAGAGGCCATTTCATAGGAAAACACCAAAAAAAAAAAAAAAAAAAAGGCAACTGGAGGTAAGATTGGGCAGAGGTTGGAACTGAAACAGGCCTCAGAAACCTCAACTGCTCTTCTCTGAGGTTACAGCCCGTCCTGGGGATAAGGTGGGGGGGTCACAGGGACCTTTGGAAAACATCGCCACAGTCCAAAGCAGGGGTTGGGTTTTCCATCGGAAAGGCTGGCCATGGTCCTGTCCCTTTAAATTGTCACCCTCCCTCCGGGGGCTCTGAGCTCTGAGAGGCTAGGACACTTCCTCCCCATGCTGGGAGGGGCAGCCTTCTGCGCTCACAGCCAAAGACAAAGCACTAGGCCAGGGGCCTCTCCGCCACCTTCAGAGCCTGTCACCACTGCTGCGGGAAAGGTGAGCCCACAGGGCAAGGGGGTTGCCTGGGGAGTGGGAGCTGTGAGGACTTGGGGGCCTGTGTGAGCTCA